>NC_056730.1:905753301-905760801 GCF_019279795.1 Protopterus annectens
TCCAGAACACTCACCATCACAGCTAGCACATAAAAACACAAATCACACACCCACCTTCACGGAGGCTCTCAATAAAACCTACCCAAACAGCAGAGACCTCCAAGGCAGAAACGCACTCAACCATCACAACACAGCACAAACCACAAGACACATAGCTCACCTACACAGTGTGCTCCTCAACCTAAGTCCCTAAGGCAAAACAGCTTGCCCAATACATTAATCATAGGTGACTCGATAGTGAGGCACACTGATGTCCCTCTCACTAGGTTGAATAAGGAGAAGGTAACAGTTAGCTGTCTATCAGGTGCCAGAATCCAACACATAACACATGCAATCAGGTCACTCCACAACAAGTACAAGTATGACTCTGTTACTGTCCTTGTGGGTGTGAATGACCTGAGATGCGCCTCCCTGGACTACATGAAAAGAGGTATGGAGGAGCTCTTGGATTATGTGTCCCAGGCAGGTATAACCCTAGCCCTGAGCAGCATCCTACCATCACCCAGAATGATACCACAGTGCAAGCAGGAAATGATTGACTTCAACAATTGGCTAAGTTTCTGATTCTGTCATTCTAAGGGGAATCTAGTATCTGTCTGCTTGGGATAACATGACTGACAGACCCCAATGCTTTGCCAGAGATGGCCTGCATCTGTCACCCCTGGGTTTCTGGATACTGGCTAAGGCTCTTGCCACCCCATCTTGCTTTTTTAGGCGATGCTCCAGAGACCAAATTACCACTGTAACAGCTATAAATATATGCAATCTGAGGGTCATGCTGCTCAATGCTAGAAGTCTAAATCTCAAGATGCACTTGCTCAAAGCACTCCTCAAAATGGAGAACATTGACATTTGTGCTGTAACAGAGACCTGGTTTAAAGCAGCAGAAAGCACCCCTGTGCTACCAAGCTATAACTCATTCCACACGTTTCAGCCCCAGAACATGGACCAAAGCTCCAAAGGCAGTTGTTTCTCCATATTCAGATAGGATATGCACAGCTCCAGACTAGTAGCTCAGCATAATGCATCTGAGACACTTCAGGTGCAACTAACATTGGGTAAGACGGCAATTCAGGTTGCAGCCTACTATAGGTCCTCAACTATGTCCCAAGACTCTCACTCCATGTTCCTAAGCACCCTGAAACCTATTAGAGTCCAACTCATCATGCTTACACTAGGTGACTTCAACTACCTCTCCATTAACTGGGAAAACTACTTATGCACCAATACACTGGTCCATCACATCCTGGAATTCATCATTTCCAATGCCTTAGACTAGCTCATTCTTAACCTCACTAGAGGAAGCAATATCCTTGACCTGTTTTTTACTAACATGGGCAACCTTTGCTCTACTCCAATACTCAATTCCTCCATGGTTAGATCCAACCACAAACTAATCACCATGGAAATCCATATCTCACCCACACACCCCCACAAAGGTAACCACCATGAAAAACTTCTCCAAAGCTGACTTTGGGCTCCTAAAAACAGAGGTGGCTAACTTCACTGCACCCATGTCAATGGAAAATAGATGCATGGCTGCCGAATCATACAACAATGCACTGTATGAACATGTACATAAATGCATGGAACTAGCCATACCCAACAGAACCAAGATGCTCTCCTCAAAAAAAGGAAGCCAATCTGGTGGCCCCCTACCATTAATAAACTCTACAATAGAAGGAAAAAAAACTGTTGCAGAAAAAGGTGAAGTCCCAAGACTGGAAAAACTCCCTTATTAACCTCAACAAAAAGTTGAGATCCCTCATCAAAACCTCTAAAGCCAGCTATGAAGGCAGAATTGCAATAGACACTAAAAACAACCACAAAGCCTTTTATAGTTATATCAAGAATTTCCATGGCAATACCCAGGTTTGCTCTGAGTTACTGCACAATGGTACGTCCTATACTCAGCCAACAGATATTGCCAACATACTGGCCGAGAGATTCAGTGCCAACTTTACCCTTCTCTCCTCCACTAAAGGACCAGTCACAATACTGGAGGATTGCCAGGCACCCAGCATTACTGCAGCACTGGTTAAAGCTGCATTGTCCAAGGCCAAGAATACAGCTTCCATGGGACCTGACAATATCCCTGGATGTGTGCTACATGAAGTACAAAGTAAACTAGCAACACATCTGTGTGCCCTGTTCAATCACGGCCTCACCTCAGGCTTTGTCCCTACCAAATGGCACACTGCTACAGTCATCCCTCTCCATAAAGGGGGAGCGACTACTGACCCTGGGAATTATCGCCCCATTAGCCTGATGAGTCTGATATGTAAGACTATGGAGCGCATCATCATGGGCCTAATTAACAAGGATATAGGGAATCTCCAGACTCTAGATCTCAATCAATTTGGTTTTGTGAAAGGCTGATCATGCCTGTTCAACCTGGTTCTTTGAGTCAGTCACCAGAGCTGTGAATGAGGGCAAGGCAGTTCATACAGCCTACCTTGATCTGGCCAAGGCCTTTGATACCATTCCCCACTCAGGAATTATTGATAAATTCACCAAACTAGGCATCAACCCCTTTATTAATAGGTGGGTTGCAAAGTGGCTCACAGATAGAACCCACAGTGTGAAAGTAGTGGACTCCAAGTCAGACTGCCAACCAGTCACGAGTGGAGTCTCACAGTGATCAGTTCTGGGTCCTCTCCTGTTTGACAAATACTTCTCAGAAGTTCAGGCCAACACGGAGGGACTCTGGCTGACCAAGTTCACAGACGATTGCAAGCTGGGAGCCATTATTAACTTCCCAAGTGATGTAGAAATCCTACAGAAAGGCCTCACTGAGATCAATGACTGGTGTCAAAACCATGGCCTAAAGCTTAATGCCAAAAAATGCGTTGTCATCCCCTTTGGGAAAAACTCTGTTCCCACTAATTACCACATAGATGGGAGCCCACTGAACACTGTAGACATTATAAGAGATCTGGGGACACAGGTTGACAGCAACCTCTCCTTCGACCACCACATTGCCACTGTGGTCAGAAAGTCCTTCTATGTGGCACATCTCATTACTAAGGGTTTTGCATCCAGGAAGAAAGAGGTCATCTCTCTCTACTCTTCCCTCATTAGGCCAGTCATTGAGTATAATGCCCCGTTTGTCATGTACCTCACTAAACACATGCAACAGCTGGAAAGGCCACAAAAGTGCCTCACGAAGAGGATCCTAGGCCTTAAACACATGTACTACATGGACAGACTCAAAAAACTTCAGCTATTCTCTGTCTCATATCATCTACTAAAAGGCGATCTCTGCTTGACTTACAAAGCCATGTCTGACCGAGCTCTGTTAGAAATGCTACATCTAAAGAAATCCCAATCCCTCCACACCACATGCTCCAGAGACTTGCCGTAATTACCACAATCAACAGAACATGCTGGAGGGACAGGTTCATAACCCAGGGACTATGCATGCTCTGGAATAGACTTCCCATACATGTCAAGCAGAGCAGATCACTGGCCCTCTTCAAGAGAAATCTTGATGAGTGGATGGGAAATAGAAATTTCACCCCAGGGATCACTCCAGTGGATCTACTTGATAGAGGCACTGGGAATGAACATCGGGTGGCATGATGCCAGGGCACTTCTATGGGTTAGGCTTGTAAAGGCTCCAGGGTCATTAGCCTAGTACACACCAATGAACCTACGAAAGTGACTGAGACCAGCAAGGGCCATTGTTCCAGTAGACCAACAGTAATGACAACCTCCACCATTCAAGTCAAATGACCTGATGCACCAAATGCACAATGTGGCCATGGACTATTTCAGGACACAGATGCAGTACTTGATGGGACATTTTTCCAAAACATGACAGTGCCCTTCTTCTGGGAGAATACACGTGAGATCACTTGTGACATTTGAGCCCATCAAGGAGGGCCCTCTGCACTGTAAGTATTGTCTGTGTTCCTCTCATGTCATGCTGCCACCATGGTGTATTCCTAGTTGATTATCTTTTGTTAGTAAGTGAAAGTTTGTACTCACATCCCATACTGCAGTCAGGCTTCTGATATGTTTTCCCCAGCTTCTATTTTTGTGTCTATTCCGTACTTTCTATTTTCAAAAAAAAGGGGGGGGTGTCCTATTCCTGCCAAAAATAAAAGCCTATGCCCCTCTGACTCTCCCTCTTACCTTCCCTCTTGTGCTCCCTCCTCTTCCACTTTATACCACATTTGCTTTCCTATCACCCCATTTCATAGGTTCATAGATTCATAAGTAGGTACTAAGCTATCGGCCCGAGGGCCTAAGTAAGCCTAGCCAACAAGGTTCCCTGGCTTATGCCACCCAAGAAAGTTATTTTCCTGTGCCCCTGTCAAGCAGAGCCACAGAAGTGATCCCTGGGGTGTATTTCCTATTTCCCATCCACTCATTAAGATTTTTCTTCAAGACCACTAATGAGGAACTTTGCTTGATATAGATGGGTAGCTTGTTCCAGAGTATATGTATCACTTGTGTTCCCCACACATGTCCCACACACATTATTAGCTGATACAATACAGCCATGTACATATATATATATATATATATATATATATATATATATATATATATATATATATATATATATATAGAGTCTATCTGATAACACCGACACGCTAAAACACCGACAACGAAATCACCGACACCACAAAACCGAAAGTTCAAAAACACGAAACTTCATATGCCTGACAAACCATAATCCCGACAATCAACAAACAAAACAAATCCCTTGTCTAAAAAGCACACACATAACACAAGCACACCAAAAACCTTACAAACCTACACTAAATCTTACATACACAACTATCTATGCACTAACCTTAACCCAAACTCTAACCCTAAGGTTCGCCACTATCGCATATTCACCTAACCTCACCCGCGCCCTAACCTTAACTCACTTAACCCACCCCTAACCCTACAGTCTGTCACTATCGCACACTCACCTGACCCACGCCCTAACCCTAACTCACTTAATCCGCCCCTAATCCTGCAGTCCGTCACTATCGCACACTTACCTTAACATGTCGGTGTTCTCAGCGTCGGGATTTTCAACTGTTGATTATCTCCATTGTCGATCTTCCAGTGTTGGTGTTCTCATCGTCGGCGTTGTGGACTTTCGGCATTGTCAGGTAGACCCATACATATATATATATATATATATATATATATATATATGTGTGTGTGTGTGTGTGTGTGTGTGTGTGTGTGTGTGTGTGTGTGTGCACATGTGCGTATGTGTATACTTCATGTTTTATGACTGAATCCTCAATGCTATGTGGATATTGGCAGCTTTATGGGAGTGTTGCTGATGCACATTTATATTCTGTCAGTGTTTTCCGCATATTACTGGCATGTTCATTTGATTTTGACTACCTGTCACACTCATACATTGCTAATGGAAATGTATCACTTTATGGACACTTTATCTTCATGATATAATTTTGCACTACATGACTGTAGTTGAGCTAACATTACTGTTTATTTATTGTGCCTGCATTACACTGAGATATGTTCATCAGACTGAGACTCATTTACATATTACTGGATTTCCCACAAATGTTGGAGGAAACTCAGAGCACTCTACCAAATTCTGCAAATCTTTTGGGATCTGGCCCTATGATTCTTTTAGTCAAACAGGTCACTTTGCTAATGTGCTCCATGTTTAAAAAAAAATACCCCCATGTTACGTGTCCTCATTTCTGAGCCAAATCATACTATATGCAAAATTACAACATACCATAGGCTTCCGGAAAAGTGTCTTGACTGCATCCAAAGTGGTATGGCTCCCTTTCATAAAAAACTCTGTTTCAGTTCATTTTTATAATGAAACACTGTGAAAATCTTAGTGCAGACCACTTTTTTGAAGCAATCAGTGTCAGAATCTGTGTTTTATATTAGTTCCAGGGTTAATGTGCAGTTTCTGTCTTGGGTTTTCCTGCCATATTACTGCACTTTACAGTATCTGTGGATTTACTTTACTACTTACTAAGCTCATTCATGGTTGGAATGTGAAATCTGCATATCTTTTTATTCCATAATTTATAATAATTATGATTTTTTTATTCTATAGCTGTAACTCAAGGCATAAGCTTCGAAAAACACACTTAGGTTGAAAAATAAATACAACATAAAAGCAAATGCAAGTAATGGCACAAACAGAACTATACTGATATTCTTCTCTTCCTGCTTTAATTAAATATAGAACAGTTTGACTTCATAACATACATTTAATTCCCAGCTTAACTGTATTTTTGTTTTTTATTTGTTCTTTATATCCTGCCAAAGAGCATGATAATATAATCCAATTTACTGC
Source organism: Protopterus annectens (assembly GCF_019279795.1). NCBI lineage: Eukaryota > Metazoa > Chordata > Ceratodontiformes > Protopteridae > Protopterus > Protopterus annectens. The sequence continues at coordinate 905,759,600 of NC_056730.1, forward strand.
TTAGCACTGGTATTAAGCATGGTCTTGTAAACAGGTTTCTTATTTTCACGACAAACAGAAGATCATTAGAAAATGGACTTGCTCTCTGCATTTGATGGATAACTGTGCACTATTCATTGATTTGCCTGCTTTTCTGCTTTCTGCGTCATTATTCCCTATTTTAACTGCTATTCACCAAGCATAGGATGCTGTAAACTTAAATGTTGGGGAAATATTGCAAAATGTTTCTCCACTACAAGAAGTAACATTAACTTTGTATTCCAGTGTTTTTTGTTACTGGACCAGCACTTTTTTCTCTTTGTTATTTTGCAGAAGAGGGGTATATTTAAGCAGGAAAGAGTATTATCAATAGCCCTAAAATGCCATGCAAGTAAACTGAATATCTGAACCTACTCTTAGTTAAATTATAGAATGTAAAGTGAAATGGACCTTTTGAAAATAATGCACATTTTAACCCCATGTAGTTTAAAAATGTTTTCATCTGTGTTTGTGTAAGTTCAAAAAAGGCAAAAAAGGGGAATAGTATCATAAGACAGTTTTTTGCAACTTGCAGGTGTTAACAGGAATTGCAATACATTACAGAGGTTTTCTTCATTGTGACTTTGGTATTTTTCCTGAAGGAGAAATGTCTTAAAGTTTGAAAAGGTTAGCTGAAATAAAGCGTACACTTATTGTTCATGAACACTGAATATATCACTAAAAACGATCCAGTTGTTTCTTTAAGTGGAGCCCTTATTTACACTCCAAGGTTCAGCATTAGTCATGCAAGGACAAAGTCACTGAGCACCAGCTGCCATGATTAAGACACTGCTGTGCTAAAGTGGTTCGTTGCCATGATGTTCTGAGCTGTGAACCTCTTGGCCTTTGCAGGTCTAGTGTTGTACTTCAAACGATAAATCATGACACTTCTTTAGGACTACACTGTTTCTGCTTTGAATTATTTATAGTGTATACACTGCCAGCTAGAGCATGCTAGATGGTATTTATCTTTAGAGACTGGCTCATCATACTCTAGGGACTGCTACATCTGAAAAATTTTATTCTTGTCCCTCATCCCTTTGTCATAGAGAGAAGGGAATTGAAAATGGAAAATGAAGGCTTGTGAGGACCATTGACCTTTGTAAACAGCAAGTCATCGTCAAACAAGTTGGAGCTCAGAACATTCTGCGACTAAATGACCCCAGAGCAGTCTGTCACTACTG
>NC_056730.1:905765801-905823301 GCF_019279795.1 Protopterus annectens
CTAGCTAATGCTTTAGATTCAGTGTCTCACATACTCATAGCTTATCATAATCATAAAACTCTAATACTGTGACCTAGATTGCATTAACAGCTATTTCTACAAGGGATAATTAAAGCAGACATTCCAAGGACATGTAGAAGTCCTCCTCTTCACACATATCAGTAATGAGATTGTGTCTACATGGGCAATTGCTTGGGCCCCTGGAGTTCAATGTTCCTATTAGTGACAGGTCAAGTACTGAGGCCTTACTATATACTGATGATGATCAAGTCTTATAGTACTCAAGACAATCTATAAGAACAGTCAGAGCCATAATCACTTCTGTTCCCTCCCTTTAGTTTGCAAATCATTCCAACAAAAGAACTAAAGGCAACTTTTACCTAGCGAAGGCATTAGATTTTGATATACTGCAGTGACTCAAAACTTTGCTTACACAGTAGGGTATCAATTTATTCTTTGATTGGAACATTGAACATGGACATCTTTTCAAACACTCGGACTTATATTGAGACCTATTTGTGCTGTTCAGTGAGTAAACAAGACTTGGGCTGGGATTCAAATGTTCAATGTGAAAGATTCATGACCAGGGACTCTGGTCTCCAAATTCTTTGTGAAAAGAGAGTTTGTGAAAAGTGGCCTGAACAGAACGCCCATGACTGAATAATTTTGTAGTTCAATGAGCAGTGTTGTGTCACAAGACAGCACCAATGATTTTCCCAAGCTTGCTCAACCATTTTTGTAGCAACCTAACATTATAGTGATATTAAGAAGATAAATAGCTAAAAAAGTTAAACAGTGAAGTCACATTCATCAGAACTATATCAAGTAAAAAAAAACAATCACATATTATTTATCAGTGTTGGGTTGTGACTTCAAAGCAAGGGGTATGCAAGAGACAACTAATGTATGGAGCTAATTTGAATGAGATGCTGCTAAACTGCAGCTGGCCAATGACCATTTACATGACATCAAGTAACACATGGGATCAGTTACTTCCATCCACAAACTGCCTCAGTGCTCACTCATTCTGGCTATTTTCTTCTTAAGTATATGCATCTTATATATCTGACTGAAATTAGCAAGGCCAGCCTTAGCTAATATGCAGTCCTAGACAAGGGATAGCATGGGCTCCCTGATGGACAATGATCCTACTTGTACCACCCAGTGCCACTCCCCTCCCATCCTGGCTCCACACCATCAAGACAGATCATTCTTCCCGTCTGTCATATATTTTTTTTTTTTGCTTTTTTCCTCCATTCTTCCAACACATGCTAACTGGCCATGGCTGCAGTGTAAGACAAAAAGAGCAAGTAATGGAATTATGCCACTGCCTTGGGGCCATGTATGCTCCATGAAAGTCAGAGTCCTAGATGCCGTGAGGTGCATCTCCCAACATTTTTTCAGCATTTTGATCCAGTTGTGTCTTGAAAAAAAATATGATTAAGGAAATGCCTTTTCTGAGCTTGGAATTTCTGGTTAAAGGCTTATAGTGCCTGCATATTTGAACTGCTTCTTACTGAAATTGGTACACCTTGTTTGCTGTAGCATAGACTAGATCCAGGCCTGCTGAATCTAGCTTTGTTTGTATAACTTGAGCACTAATCCAGGTATTCTTTAAAGTATTCAATTGTATTTATTACTGCTTAGTATTAACTTGATTAAAGTGTAGCTATCATTCTAAGTCTTTTGGATTAAGCACTTGGGCTTCAGACCAGTTGTTTTACATTAGGAAGGTTTGTAGCCTGCACTGTGGTGGCAGGACAGGTAGCTTACATCCTTCTAAGTTGTGAACTGCTGATTGAGGGCTCAGTGTCTGTTATTCTAAAAGTGTATTAGTTCTGGTTTAAGCACTTGGGCTTCAGGACAGTTATTTTACATTAAGAAGGTTCGTGGTCTGCACTCTTGTGGGAGGAGAGGCTGGACTCTGCCCTTCTGAGCTGGGAATTTCTGGTTAAAGGCTTATAGTGTCTGCATATTTGAACTGTTTCTTACTGAAATTGGTACACCTTGTTTGCTATAGCATAGACTAGATCCAAACCTGCTGAATCTAGCTTTGTTTGTATGCTTATTGTTTGTTTGCTTGTTATTTCCCTGAAACGCTAATTCCACCTAAAACGTGGCTTTTCAGCGCTTCTGTGGATCCCTAGTGATATCTGCATTGCTTACTGTACTTATTTCCTTGTTTCACTTAAAAGAAAGTTACTCTTTGTCATTTTTGCATTTAAGTTACCTGTAACACATTGCATTTAAGTTACCTGGCACTTGCTCACTAAAGCAGTTATATAAGTCAGCACTAAAATATTAAAATCACTACACCCTCACAAACTCCCCTTGAGTACCTCGTTCCCCATTGGCCCTTTTTTTCAATTATAAAGGAATTCCCAACACTATTCTAGCATGTCCAAAGGTCAGTTGTCAATCTCCTCTCCGGTCCAGCTGGTGAATCTGGGAATGTTGAGGCAATGTTACAACTGCCTCATGTACACAGACAACCCTCTCCTCCTCCCAACAAATTCCAACACATGTGAGAGATGCAACCATATAGCCATACTGGAGGCTAAGCTCTCTCAACTCAGTACTGGCGAAACCAGTCAGGAGGAGAAGGAAACCACACTCACTACAATTCCAGTCTCACATAGACCTACCACGACAGCAAACCAAACATATAAACACACAAAAACATACTCGGAGGCTCTAAATAAAAATCTGCCTAAGCAGCAGAGACCTCCAAAGCAGATACCCAAGCAACCGCTACCCCAAAATAAAACACGTGCAATACATAGCTCACAAAGCCAGTGTGCCGAACAGTCACAGCCCTTAAGGCTAAACAACACATCTGACACACTTCTAATAGGTGACTCTATCGTCAGGCACACTGACGTCTCGCTCACCAGGCTGAACAAGGAGAAGGTCACGGTGAGCTGCCTGTCAGGCGCTAGGATTCGCCACATAACACAAGCACTCAGGTCACTCCAAGGGAATAACAAATATGACTCAGTCATTGTCCATGCTGGTGTGAATAACCTGAGACGTACCTCCCTGGAATACATGAAAAGAGACATAGAGGAGCTCTCTGAGCATGTAGCCCAGGCCGGTATGACCCTGACCTTGAGTAGCATCATACCCTCACCAAGAATGATGCCACAATATGAAGACAAGATGATCAATTTCAACGATTGGCTTAAGTATTGGTGTCATTCAAAGGGGATCCAATGCCTGTCAGCCTGGGATGACATGCTCAACAAGCCATGATGCTTCACTAGGGACAGCTTGCACCTGTCACCCCTGGGCTTTTGGATATTGGCAAAGGCTCTTGCTACCCCCATAGTGCCTTTTTTAGGCAAGGCTCAAAGACAAACCCACCTCCATAGGTATCACAAGGGATAAGAAACTAAGAGTAATGCTACTCAATGCCAGAAGTCTAAACCTCAAGATGCATGCACTCGAAACTCTCCTTAACATGGAGAACATCGATATCTGTGCAGTAACAGAAACCTGGTTCAAGGCTCCCGAGAGCACCCCAGCACTACCAGGTTATACCTCATACCATGCTTTTCGGCCCCAAAACTTGGACTGAACCACAAAAGGAGGGGGAGTATCAATATTCGTCAAAGATACCCACACCTCCAGGTCGGTGGCACAGCATGAAGCATCAGAGACTATCCATGTGCAACTAACAGTGGGTAAAACTGCCTTCCAGTTTATAGCCTGCTACAGACCACCCTCCCAAACCCAGGAACCCCACTCGGCCTTCCTGAGAACACTGGAAAATATGAAGGTCTCTCCAAACACCATTATATTGGGTGAATTAAACTACCCAAACATAGACTGGGAGCATTACTCTAGCTCCAACACCCTATCCCAAAGGTTCCTAGAATTTATAAACTCAAATGCTATGGAACAACTTGTTACCACTCCCACAAGAGGGAAAAACATACTGGACCTGATCATCACCAACATGGGGACTCTATGCTCCAGACCAGAAGTGTATCCCTCACTGGTAAGATCAGACCATAAACTAATCTCACTGGATATTCACATCCCGACTCCACCCTCTGCCCTGAAAACCACAGTGAAAAACTTCTCTAAAGCAAATTTCACACTCCTCAAAACCGAGGTGGAATCCTTCAAAGCCCCCGGGCCTGTGGAAAATATGGCCCAGACCGCAGAATCCTTTATAAACACATTCTATGAACACCTTCAGGAATGCATGGATCATGCAATCCCAAATAAAACCAAGACCCAATCCTCCAAAGGCAGACGTCCTGTCTGGTGGACACCAGCCATAAACAAACTATACAATAGAAGAAGGAAGCTACTTCATGATAGAGCAAAATCCCAAAAAGGGAAGGCAGTATTAGCAAAAAACTACGGGCACTCATAAAATCGTCTAAGGCCAGCTTCGGGAGAAAAATTGCACAGGACACTAAGGATAATCACAAGGCTTTTTTTAGTTATGTTAGGAACCTGGGTGGGAATTCCCAGATATGCTCAGAATTAGTCCAAAATGACAAAAAATACACCGAACCCACAGACATTGCCAACATTCTAGCTGACAGGTTCAGCGCAAACCCCCCCCCCCCACCTCACCAAAAGGGCAAATATCTATCCCAGCAGAGTGCTGCCCCCCTGACATCTCAGATGCTCAGGTAAGAGCTGCCCTCTCCAAGGCAAAAAACACAGCATCAATGGGACCAGACAGTGTCCCGGGCTGCATCCTACATGAACTCCAAGAAGAGCTAAACCCAAACATAAAACTACTGTTCAATCTCAGCCTTACTACAGGATATGTACCCAAAGAGTGGCGTACATCAACAGTGGTCCCTCCCCACAAAGGTGGTGCCTCAACGGATCCTGGAAACTATCACCCCATAAGCCTGACTAGCTTGGTCTGCAAAGCTATGGAAAGGATCATCATGGACCTCATAAATAAAGATATTGGGGACCTACAGACACTGGATCCTACCCAGTTTGGCTTTGTTAAGGGCAGATCCTGCCTCTTAAACCTGGTTGATTTCTTTGAAACAGTCACCAAGGTCATTGACGAGGGGAAGGTGGTCCACACAGCCAACCTGGACCTCGCAAAAGCCTTCAATACAATACCCCACTCGGGCATTATAGATAAGCTCACCAGCTTAAATATAAACCCCTATGTCACTAGATGGGTTGCAACCTGGCTCAAGGACAGAACCCACATGGTTAGAATTGCTGGAGCCATGTCAGACTCCAAACCAGTTACAAGTGGCATCCCACAAGGCTCAGTCCTGGGACCTCTCTTGTTCGGTATATATTTCTCGGAGGTACAGGCCAACACGGAAGGACTGTGGCTGACCAAGTTCGCAGATGACTGCAAACTGGGCGCCATAATCGACTCTCCAGCCGACACAAGCATCCTCCAAAAGGGCCTCATAGAAACAGACAACTGGTGCCAGAGCCATGGCCTCAAGCTCAATGCCAAAAAGTGTATAGTCATCCCCTTTGGCAAAAACAAAGTGCCCACAAATTACCACATAGGTGGTAATCCATTAAGTACAGAAGAAGTAATTAGGGACCTGGGGACCCAAGTAGATTGCAATCTCTCATTTGACAACCACGTGGCCAAAGTGGTTAGAAAATCATTTTATATAGCCCACCTAATCATGAAGGGATTCACATCTAGATCAGGGGAGGTCATCGTGCCTCTTTACTCATCCCTCATCAGGCCCATAATTGAGTACAGTGCCCCTTTTGGGATGTACCTTACCAGACATCTGCAGCAACTGGAAAGACCCCAAAAGTACCTCACCAAGAGGATCAAAGGGCTCAAACAGATGCCATATGCTGCCCGGTTAAAGAAACTCCAGCTCTACTCAGTGGCATACTGCCTGCTCAGAGGCAATCTGTGCCTGATGTATAAAGTCATGTCCAATCCGGAATTAATGGACATGCTGCACCTCAGAAAATCCAAATCCCATCAAGCTACATGCTCTAGAGACTTAAACCTCAGCACTGAAATAAATAGGACATGCTGGAGGGACAGATTCATAACCCAGAGGCTCCCTTCACTCTGGAATAAAATCCCAGTCCAGGTTAGGCAGAGTCCCTCATTGACTCTCTTCAAGAGGAATCTTGATGAGTGGATGGGAGATCGTAGGTTTACCCCGGGTATCACTTCTGTGTCACTGTTAGACAGAGGCACAGTATACTAACCTCGAAAAAGGGCATAGCAAAATTAATTTAAAATGGGTGGCAAAAGCCAAACACACTCTGGCTAGGCTTATAAATGCCCTAGGGCAGATAGCCTAGTGTGAACCTATGAACCTATGAACAGAAAAAAATAAGTTGTGCCCAAAGCTAATCATACAAAGCTTGTAAAACGGTATTTTTAATAAACTGAGAAGATCATTGCTTGCAAGGAGATAGCATTCCTGTGTGTGAGTATTTACTGTCTCCTTACCGCTCAATGACAGTAAAAAAGATAGCTACCTACTGTGTACCCCATAGGTATTAGATTGGGATAAAAGTAATGATGCAAATTGCCACAAGCATACATTACACAGCTGAGGCTCTGGAGGAGGAAAGGAAAAAATGGAGCTAATTTTTACTGGACATTTGCTCTGGAGGAGGAAACCAGAACACTTTTATAAAATGAACATAAAGGGAGGGCATTCTTGCAGACTCCTCACAGAAGGAATAACACCCCAAAACACAACCAGAGATCTAAATTCTTTAAGATGGCTAAGATGGCAACACTGCTCATTGAACCACTTTGCCAATGATCAGTTGCTATCACTCATATCCTGTTTAGACCCCCATAGAAAACCACTTATTATTTACAATCATAATGTTTGACTGTAGTGAAATGCAAGAAAAAAATATGAACAGCTTAATACTTTTAAATACATTGAAACCCTTCCCCCAGCACGCAGTCATTTTCATCCACAAGCAGCTCCCATGCACATCAAGTACAGCCATGTTACTGACTGTGCACACCTCAGAAATCTGATTGTATTAGTCACAATGAAGTATTCCAGATAGATTCACATAAATGCACAGTAGTTCTGCAAAGGTAGAACAATGACTGATTGATTTGATCCAACGGCAGCAGAGTCAATCACTTGTATTCACCAGTAGCCCCTGCCCAGCAATTAGTGCTAAATTGACTGTGCGCACAGAAGTTTTGTTGTAATAAAAAACACAGTGTCCAGAGTAATGCATTTCAAATTTGTTTCAAAGGAGCAGTAGCCATAGTAAAGCTTGCCAATTTGCTTCATACAAACACACAGCTCTGCTAAAACAAATTAATAATAGCTATTTAACTCTAGCGGATGACTGCAGGTGAGGGTCTCTCATCCCCAGAAAGCCCCCATACCCTGCAATTAATACCAGCTTTGTTGACTGTGTACATCTCAGATATCAGTTTGTAGTACAGTAAGAATAAAAGAAATTGCCCGTAAAAATGCTTTTTTACCCCTTTTCACATGCACACAGAATTACTCACCAATTACAGCCCATGCTATGGTTTTGTACAAGTCAGATATCTGATTATGATAAAGTGAATGAAAAAAGTATATAAATAATGGCAGCTTGTATTTCACCTTGTTGCTGTCAGAACCATAAAGTGTGTACCCCCCTAAAAATCCCCTTGCACATACCAACATACAAGAACACACACACACACACACACACACACACACACACACACACACACACACACACACACACACACACATGAAATAAAACAAAACACAAATCCCTTGTCCCTGTACTTCTGCACTCATATCCCTTCAGCTGTCAATTTGTTTTTTCTTTCGATTTCAGTGTGAGGCTGCCACAGTCAGCTGAGGCAGTCTGTGTCAATAGGATGGGGCGACCCTGCTGCTTTATACAGCAGCCCAGGCAGTCACTTTTTGAGCAACATTCTGCCATTCTCAAAATGGCAGGATAACGTAATAAGTTGTAACCTCCTTATTCTCTATTTGGAGTCAAACTAACACTTAACTGTTCTGGAAAGAAATCAACAAGTAGGCAAAAATAATTTTTGTCTTTTTTTTCTTTTAAAAACTCAGAACTCCTAGGAACTCTGAGCATATGCAGTATCTCATGTGCAGAGTTCTGAACACTAGACTTGGGAAATGTAACTATTATTTTTCAATGAAAATAAAATTAAATGAAATGAATAAAGTGCAATTTCTTCTTTTCTTTTAATTAGGACAGTACAGTTCAACAAACACTACCAAGAGATGCCCCTGCCATTGACTGTAGTAGAAAATACAAAACAAGAAAATACAAAAAAGCAGCAATTTTACACGTGAATCAATTTCTTCTCTTCAGTCATGAGTGTCTAAACCCAACATATTTCTCCATCTCTAAACATACTGGCTCATAGGATGCACAACTGTGAGGTCATGGAGAAACAAGAACAAACTTCTTTACACACCCTTGTTCAATGGATCTTGTTTTTAAATAGGCATTATTGGCTGTGACACTGGTATAACCCAGGAAATTAGGATGGGTAGATCCATCTCTTCCAAAAGACCTAACACCAGAGGTGTCCCACAGGGCCCTGTCCTTGGGCCACTCCTCTTTGGCATTTGCTTCTCAGATGTCAAAGTCAATGTTAAGGGCTTATGGCTCAACAAGTTTGCTGCTGACTGTAAACTAAGTGCCATTATTAACTCTCCAGAGGACACTGAGATCCTCCAAGAGTGCCTTTCCCATACAAATAGCTGATATCACATCCATGGGCTAAAATAAATGCCATAATAGTATCCCACAGCATGCATAAAATCCCCTGAAAATGAAACCAGTAGTTAGGGACCACAGAAAATAAACTTCCCTTGATCATCATGCATCCACTATTGTAAGAATATTCTTTCTCATAGTGCAGCTTATTAGTAAGGATATGGGGCCCAGGTGCAGATATATGATGATTCCACTGCATTCAGCACTTATTAAACTGATCATTGAGTATAATGCCCCCTTTGGCATGTACTAAGCAAGCAGTTGTCACAACCTGAACTCTCTCTCAGCACTTCATTGCCAAGAAAATAAAGGGGACAAATCAAAAGAACTATAATGAACATCTCAAAGCCTTGTCTCTATTTATGATATCAGTCAGGCTGATGAAGAGTGACTTCTGCCTTGTATTCAGAGCCTCAACAGATCTTATCTTCTCAGACATACTGTACATGCAAGTCCAATGGTGGTGTAAACATCCACTCAAGAGATTTTACTCTATTCTGCAACATAAATAGAACATATTGAAGGGATGTATTTGAATCACAGAGAATTCCACTTCCTTGGAATCATCTTCCTCTTCACATAAAACAAAGTACTTTTCTTACTTTATTCAAATGTAATATGGATGAATGGATGCACAACTGCAAATTCATCCCTAGAGTGACACCCTTGTCCCTTATGGAAAGTGCTAACTAGTAAATGTTCTGCCTACTATGTGTTATTCATATTTAAATTTTAAGGACTAAAAAAATAGCATGACATATGACCAGGTAGGAAACTTTATCTCTAATTCTAGATAGCAATATACTTTGATAAGTTCCCTGTAACTGCAATTGACAACAACAGCAAAAGTCTTTATTTGTTTTTCATGCATTACCTACAAAAAATGTGTGCTGCACACTGGCAGTTTTGACATAAGAGGCTGGTTAGACTTATGGCCCTATAGTTGCCAGGGTCAGTTGATGGCCCCCCTTTGTGCAAGGAGATTACTGTTGCTATTCTCCACTCTGCAGGAACAAAGCCAGTTCTCAGGCTATGGTTAAAGAGAGTACCAAGTAGGTCTGCTAGGTCCTGTTTTAGATTGCTTAGTAAGCAACCTGGGATGTTATCTGGTTCCACTTGAGGCTGTGAACTGGCACAGTGGTGGAATAAATGCACCTTGGGCAGTTTTGCATACCATGGACTCTCTTTATACTTTCTTTTTTACCAAGAAAAATGTATACATTCTTTTGGATCTTTTGTATTCAGCATCCTGATTTAAGATCATTCAAATTGAGGTCATTACATTTCACTGATGTCTGTAGCCATTAATTACAGCTACAAGGCTGTATATACTTCTAGTGTCTAATTGTGATAAAAAACAATGAAGTATGCCAACTTACTTTACTCAAATGCACATTAGTCCTGCATATCTAGATTGACTGCTTAACATGATCATGACAGCCAGAATCATCCATTCTTATCAATAGACCAAACCTGCATCCAGCAAGTATAGCTAAATTCTTGAGTGTGTTAAACACAGACCAGCCAGCGGTACATTCACAGTCAATTTAATGGTAAGCGCTTTCAAAGGAGTCAGTGCCCCAACTTCTTCAGACAAAGAAAGACAAAGAACTCAACATTTAAATGCATAAAATGAATATTCAATTATTCAATTATCAACTGATTAGTTTTACATTCACATTTCAACATTTAACTATTTAATTATATTAATAAATTCCATCCCTATGTCATTAAATATCAAGCGTTAATTAAAATATTTACACTTCTATATGACTTCAGCTTTGTTTAAACATATAACATTTTATATATATATAAAAATATATTAAAATTGCATAAAACATTGTATAGAAAATATGCCTACAAATCTAAATGTTCTTAAAAAGCTTTGTGTAAGCTTACAATCCCAGTGTTAAAGGATATTATTTTTGTTGTGGATAAATGTATGTAAAGCGACCAGTTTATAAAATTATGATTTTATTATTTACAGTTTGAATTATTTACTAATTTTAATATTTTTATATATTTGTGCAAGTAGATATACACGAATGTGCCTAGATTATTCACTAGCATATTAGTCAATTCTACGCTTATATGTATGGTTTATCTAGCCAGTGCTTTTAGTTTTAAAATACTTTTAATTGATGCATATTCATTGAGGCCTGGTGGAATGTGGGCAATAGTGCGAATTTGCCACATCAATTCACTTTCTTCCAATTTAAGTTCCCAAGGACTTCCCCTTATTTCACATTCCACTTGATATATAACTGCATATTTGAAACTATGCCCTGGGTTTTCAACAATGTGCTTAGCTAGTGCATTAGTAGTCACTTTTTTATTAATACAGTATTGGTGCACATAAATTCTCTGTTTGTCCTTTCTCTCGGTTTTCCCGATATAGTATGAAGGGCATACATCACAACAAGCCACATATACAACTCCTTTTGATTCACAATTAAATTTGCCATTGATAGTGTATGTTTTGTCCCTAATAATTATTTTATTCCCTATCTTGACAAACTTACATTGTTGACAAAAAACACATTTCCTCTTTCCTATGGCATCTTTGCTTGTCTTACTTTTCTTTTCAAGCAGACATTTCAGATTAGGGCCCCTTTTATATGTGAATCTAGGACTACTACCCAGGACTTTGTTCAGCCCATTATCTTCCAATATAACAGCCCAGTTTTTTATCAAAATGTTCTTAATTATTTTGAAGTCTAAAGAATATGTATACAAAAAACTAAGGCCCAAATTATAAGCTGTACCACCCACAGTCACACTATTTTCGTCAGATGTGGTGTTCCAGTTATTTACGTAGCCTTTATGCAACAATGGTTTAAAATGTCCTGTGGATCTTTTACAATTCACCTCATCTATAATGGTATCCAAAAAGGAATCTGGATAGCCCCTTTTCAAAAACATAGTTATTAACAATTCACATTAACCAAGTAGTCCCTATCATCTGACACCATCCTAGCTGCCCTTACAATTTGTCCCTTTACGACAGCTTTCTTTTGATGGTAGGGGTGACTACTTGAGAAATGTAAAAAAGAATTTGAATACGCGGGCTTCCTGAATATGTTGGTTTTATACCTTTGATTAACTCTATCCTTGGATAAATTAACATCCAGAAAGTTAATGCATTCTGTGCCTATCTGATAGGTGAATTCTAAAAAAACTTGTCATTTTTGTAATACTTTCAATAAAAGCTCCTATACTATTGATTTCACCTTGCCAGATAATGCACATATCATCCTGGTACCTAGTGTACCATATCACATTGTTTTGAAATAAGATGTTTTTAAACAACAGAATTCTCTCCCATTGTGCCATTACGCAATTTGTGAAACCCCCCCTACAATAATATCCTTTAAAACTGGGATTGTAAGCTTACACCAAAGCTTTTTAAGAACATTTAGATTTGTAGGCATATTTTCTATGCAATGTTTTATGCAATTGTAATATATTTTTTATATATATAAAAATGTTATATGTTTAAACAAAGCTAAAGTCATATAGAAGTGTAAATATTTTAATTAACGTTTGATATTTAATGACATAGGGATGAAATGTATTAATATAATTAAATAGTTAAATGTTGAAATGTGAATCTAAAACTAATCAGTTGATAATTGAATACCTGAGTATTCATTTTATGTATTTAAATGTTGAGTTCATTGTCTTTCTTTGTCTGAAGAAGTTGGGGCACTGACTCTTTCGAAAGCGCTTTCCATTAAATTGACTGTGTTTGTATCGCTGGCTGGTCTGTGTTTAACTAAATTCTTGACTGTGTACCCATCAGAAGTCTGAAAATAGAAACACTAAACTTATTTCAAATAAATGTTCTTTAGTTCTGCAAAGACAAACTATTTAAACTGTGAATAATGAGGGTAAGTTACTTTTATCAAGAGAGTCCCCGGGATTCATGAAGCTTGCACCAGGCGCAGGCATAGTGTAGGCGGTATAACGCCAAATATGGCCGTCGAGCGATTCAGGTACGATCCAATTCCACGTGCACTACCGGCGTACACCAGAACTGCGCAGCCCCCGGCGTAGGTATGCTAATCACCCCATGTGCAGTGTCACACCACGCAAATGAAGGCATATAGCGATTCATGAAGTGGTGCAGGCGTAGCGTAAGCCCACGGAAATGTAAACCAAAAAACACAGTTTACATTTTCCCAAACAGAACATCGGAGCTATGGAAGAGGGCCAGACCCAGGTATCACAACGTCAACATATGCCAATGGCGAAATACACAGCCAATGGCATAAGAAAAGATGCACAACACGTAAATAACAACATTTAATGTCATGTTCACAGTAACGCACAGCACAACCGCAGGGCATGTGTGCGGAAGCTGTAACATAAAGAAATAATATAAAAATGTCATAAAATCGCAACGTAATAGAAATCAGGTTTACAGCATAATACACAATGGTAGGCATGGAACACCACAACCAAGGTGCAAGGGTTGCTAAGGGCCTGCGATAGTGTTCGGCATGGTAACTATGAATTAGTAGTCAATGCCATGCAAATGAGGCAGATAATACTGAATGGCAAATGTCCCGCCGGATGAAGGTTGTACCATACGGCGCAGCGGTATAACACCGAGGAGTGGCTCAGAAGAGATACATGACATCAGCAGAGGGGTGTGCCACCGTAGCAGTAAGCACATTGGAGCATTGCAAATCTGGCCTGTCCGTTGCTAAGCAAAGCTGCAGGTCAGGGGTGGCGAGGAATCGTTTAGCTGAGAGCACACATGGTGCCCAAAAGCGCATGTGTACGAGGATGAAAACATGCCCAAAACCCAGTAATCGGATGCACGCGCTGCAAATAATAGTAGAAATAGGAAGGTCAGGGGAAGAAAAGAAGGAAATGCGGAAGTAGGGTAATTGGAGTACTAATGAGCAATCAACACCAATCAACCCACGAAGGCCAATCAATGGCAGCTGACAAGTCTGCTTGCAGAAACCTGCAAAACAGGATAGGGGAGGCATTGGAATGCAAAGAAAGGAGGGGAGGTATTGGATTGCAAAGATAGGAGACCTGACACAGCAGAGCAAAGCAAACCGACAGCAGACCGGCAGTAGCACACATAACACAAGATACGCCAGGTCCTGGAAAGTACAAATGAAAGTAGGCTGCAGGATGCACGCCAGAAAATGGTAGGTGCAACGTGCAGAAATGTAAAGGGAAGGTCAAGAGGTAATCCACGGCAGACAAATGTAATTCAACACCAAAGGCACCACAATAGTAGTTCCGGCAGTAAAACACATAAGATAACCTGTAGCTATGATCGTACATACACACCCTATGACAT
This sequence comes from Protopterus annectens, assembly GCF_019279795.1. Taxonomy (NCBI): domain Eukaryota; kingdom Metazoa; phylum Chordata; order Ceratodontiformes; family Protopteridae; genus Protopterus; species Protopterus annectens. Next base: position 905,779,849 of record NC_056730.1, read on the forward strand.
CATCGGTGTTCACAGCACAATAGTATAAAGTGTGAAAGCACCCAACACACACCTGTGTATTCCCAAACACCGCACCATAGGTGTAAACACACGGGAACTTTTAAAATGTACATGTTGGGAGCTGCCATAGCTGTGATTCATCAGCATGTGTTAGAGACTGACGGTGTTGTGGAGGATGATGCCGACAACCACCGCAGGCCTCGGAGGAGAAGGAGAGTGTTCAGACCAAGGGTAACCTACCAGGAGCTACATGACCTGGAGATAGTAGAGCATTACAGGGTGGACAGGGACATCTTACAGCAAATAGTGGAGCTGTGCTGGCCACGCCTGAGAACCAGAAACAACAGAGGGGAACCCATCCCAGTGGACACGAAGGTATGTGTAAGCCTGTGAATACTGGCCACAGGTACCTTTCAAAGGCCAACTGGAGATATAATGGGTATCTCACAGGCATCAGCATCCAGGGTACTACACCAATTCCTGGATGCCATGTTACCACATGCCAATGAGCAGATATACTTCTCCAGAACTCAGGAGGAGTTGGCCTGCAATATGCACCATTTCCACCATGTGGCACAATACCCGGAGGTACTGGGTGCGACAGACTGCACGCACATACAAATCAAGTCACCACCCGGTGAGCAGGGTAGGCGCTACATAAACCACAAGGGATTCCACTCCATCAACTGCCAGGTCATGTGCAATGCCCAGGGCATTATCATGGATGTGTGTGCTGGCAGCCCTGGAAGCTACCATGACTCCCATATCTGGCATGCCTCACAGCTGTATCAGGTATTTGTCAGGGGGGACATCCCACATGGCCATCTCGTGGGGGATGCTGGCTATGCACTGGAGCCGTGGATGATGACTCCCATCAGAAATGCAGACACACCCATGCAAGAACACCATACTGAGGCACACGCACAAACCAGAATCATCATAGAGCGTGTGTTCGGGATGCTGAAATCATGGTTCCAGTGCTTGGATACATCTGGTGGAGCCTTGCAGTACTCTCCAGGCACGTGTGCCCACATCGTCATAGTATGTGCCATGCTACATAATATGATCCTGCGGAAGCAGCTGCAGCAGGGACAAAATGGTGAAGGCCCTCATAGCCCACGGCAATTGCCAAGGCCATTACAGGCACAGAGGGATTCAGACCATGAACACACTGTGCCAGCCCCAGTAGGCAGACGGAGGCATGCCCAATATGCCTACACCTTGGCAAAGAGGGAACGTATAGCACATACTCTGACAGTGTAGGCCCCTATGGACTGACACCTCTCCACCTGCACACACAGTAAAATGGATGGCACACAAACATGACCACCTGTAAATTGTAATGTATAGGTGGCCCAATGTGTGACTCCTACATAGGCAGCCCTCAAACATTGTAAACACAACAGCCAGTGGAACACGGAATGTCAACACCTGAACAGTACATGAGCCTTACAGCATATGGTGGTGCTGTGTGCCTATCACGTTCCCCGCCAGATATATATATATATATATGCATATATATAATACAGATAGAAAGGGCAATAGAGGGATATATGGTGATATAGATGGATTCAGCGATATCTGCAAATATAATAGATAGTTCAACGACATTCATAACACCTTGGAGGTACAAATAAATGGGATACCACCAACCATGGAATGTGTAACATACCGACATGCGTAACCACGGGGCTGAAAGACCGATAGAACACAGTACCAGAACAGTACATCCGCGAGTAATAGTATGATGATATGAAGGGAGATTTAGTCACCGCTGCCAGTGTCGCGGTCCACGTAGGTACTGTGTTAAACTGTGTCTGTGAGTGCAGTAGTCTGTGTAAGTGTGCATTGAGGGTGCCGTGTGCGTCTCTGTGTGACTGTAATGTGTGTGTGTGTCCACAACATGTGTTTGTTAGGGCCAAGTCAGTGGCAGATCAGTACGGTAGGTGTGGGTATAGCTAGCCGTAGGCATACGGTTACTACATGTCCCACAGTAGGAGGGACAGCCCCACCCTGGGCAGGTGTGTCCTGACATAAAACAGTACAAAGGGCAAATGTCTGAGATGGTAGGACATAAATATATCCCATATATAATGTAACAGTCATATTTAATAGTTATGCCTGTATGTAAGAAACTTAAATGTTACATGCAATATGATAAGTAGCCAAAGTCACACAACAATAGGTATGTAGTGAGGATAAAAGTATGTGCTAACCTGTGTACTGACCGTGGCTATGTGTTGGCCTGTAAACACCGCTTTGTGTCCCGCAAGTGTCCAACAATGACCATATGAAAAGGTGGCAACCCATGGCAAACAGGCTCTTTTAAAAACACAACCACAATGACTGCAAATATCTGGGACAGAAATACAAGGGATAGCTGTCACTTACACATATCCCCTGATATATCGCTGCAATTACGGAGGTATACAAGTAGCAAGCTCACCTGCAGACGATATAGAAACCAATTAACAATGGCCCAACGTACAATCCCGTAACATAACTGTTAGCTCTCTAATTAGGGACGGAGCCCACACACATATATACGGATTATGTAGAAATGCAAGGCCCGCAAACCTGTATATGTTACGTACAACCACCGACATCTCCCACACTAGAAACTAAAGCAATACAGACTGTAATAGCAGCACAAACATCCAGTCAGTCAATTACATCTGCAGAACCCTCAACATACCGTGTGAGAGACACAATTAAAGGCGTCATGCAAAATTGCAGGCGTTGTATAATGGAACAAACAGCCATGTTACAGGTTTTGATTGCAATACTCCGTTATCAGACGTTGGGATGACAGGTACACCCACATGTTGAACCAAATACTCTACCTGTCACACACAATCCACGGGGGACATGAATCCAAACTTTACTTGTCTCCATGCATAGCAGTTGCAGTTACACATAACAAAACACAATACATACCGTCTCCCCGAAGGTAGGGCAAATAGGCAACGCCCAAGTGGAGAATCCGATTATACCCCACTATCGCCGTGTAATTGGCGAATGGAGTAGCTGCACAGCTGATATGCAAGTAATTAGTCACTCAGGAACACCAATTGGCGGGATGAATCCACATGTTTCAGGTATCGACGTATATAAGGATGACTTGCCAGACATTCAAACCGTATGCTCATACCGAATAACAGTTGAAACACTGTGAGACAGATAGAAACAAAACACCGTAACGACAACAAGGTATGTAGAATGCCCGATATGTAAGGTTATGTATAGCATGATCTGTATTAATTAGTTTTACTGTATGTATAGCCTGGTTTGCATTAATTAAACGTGTCTGCAATGCATAAAGTGGGGAAAGGTATTTATGTAGTGATGTCTTGCTGAGCATACTAACGCTTGTAGAGACTGTGCGTCCAGCAGTGGGACACAAGGTACACAGCACAGACACCACAAGGGATGCTACATGAGGGCATTAAACAGAACAATGCCATACAACCCACCGTCAGTGGTAGGGTATGTCCAACAAGGACGTGCCACAGCAGGGGATAGTATATGTTGATATACTGTCACAGCACGCATGTGTATGGGCATATAATGTTAATGACATATGTAAGGTGGTCCCGCTGTGCAAGTATGCTTTGCATTATGGGATACTATGTGAAATATGTGTAATGTATAGTATTATAGGTAGATATGACAGATATTCTACACAGCATAACAGGCATATCATGCATACCACAGGTATCGTCTATTGGTATGTACAATAACAGGATACATATGGCCTGTAGGTATGGGACATAGTAATAGCATAATAGCTAATCTAAATGGAAGGGCTACCAAGTAACCATGCACAAAGGACATGTAATAGCTTCACAGGTGCACAGTGGGGTACTATGCAGTCTGGCAAGTCCATGTGTAAGCACAACTACAGTGTTCACACTAGTGGCACCTCTCTAGGGTAGTGTCCTGTGAACAGCAGAGCCAGGTGTCACCTGCACCTCTGCACAGTACAGCCACTGCAGTGATCCCAGGTCTACATGTGTCCCCCAACCACCAAGGGAGGTATCACATGAACAGTGCTACTGAGTGTCCCTGCATGATGTACATAGGACTTATGTTCCACAGCATGGTGAGTGTCCGGTTTGGGAATGTAACCCAGAAGCACATCCCACTCATTGTGGTGTGTGTGCACGTATCCATGAGCATGTTGCTCACAGTGGCCTCTGCTTATGTCGCGTATGAGGAGTATATCCAGCAATAATGTTGTGGACATGGGCCCTGTCTGATCAGCAAAGGTCACCCCTGAGTATGTAGTATGCAAATGTGTACAGATGTGGTGTCCGTAGTGCAGCCGCATATTTAAACTGTTCGAGCTCAGTAAACGTCATGGAGTGTTAATGTTGTGGCATGTAAAGCTGTAGCTGTTGTGTAAGGTACACCCTAAATGGGGTGGTGTACCCTTGAAAGTGTGCAGATGTCTTGAGTTCAGAGGTACAATGGGTGCCTATGTACCAGCTACACACCCAGTACAGATAGGTGTGGCCATGTAGAAGGATATCCACGCCACAGTGGCAATACGCTAACCACAGGAGTCGGTGCAACATATGTGTGTACTGCAAACATGTACAATGTGATATGTATGTAGGGGACTACCATCCATGTGATAGTCAGTGGGTGAATGGTGTAATGCAAAGGTGATGTGCATGCACCTTGTGTCATGCAGCTTGATGCCATGATAGTCATATTATGTATCTGTCACAGCGACACCCATATGGTTGGAGTCAGTATCAGCTGGTGGAGCAATCATGGCGCTTGGTATGTAGGGGGTTGAAAGCTAGGCAGGGAAAGTCTCCTGTGCTAGCCTGTTCTGCAGGGAAGCGTATACTGAACATGAGGGGCCCTATGACTGAGGACCGTGGTATGCCAAATGTACCTGACATGTAGTAGGTACTATGGTATGCTGGCCTCACTGTGTGTCCTGTCCATGAGCCACATAGCATAACATCCTGAGACACAGGGTACGATGTGCAGGTGAATGTGTATGTTGTCAATACCAGAATGGGGAATGGTGCTGAAAGGCAATGAGAGTACAATGTAGGATGTGTGGACTCCCATACCATCAGCAACTGCCCTGGTAACTGTATGAAAGGAGTCCACCATGTGTAGGGGCCATGCTCTGGCCTTAACAAGCCCAACCCGGGTGGCAGCAAAGGACGGGAGCCCAACAATGTCTCTGTGAATGACGTCCTTGATGATGTGTCCCATAGCCATGCAGAACAGTCCAGTCAGGTGTGTAGGACTATAGTCCCACTCGTGCAATGCGGTGCCACCTGTGTGTAGTGTGATGAATGCTGCTGTGTGCCATTCAGGGGCTACAATGTCTGAAACAAGGCTATTACTGAATATGGTGGCCTAGTGGGGAGACATGTAATTCAGAGGTTGGTGGACATCACAGCCTGGGAGGTCGGAAGGTGACATGGGGCCAGTGTCCCAGGACATATAGAGTGTAGGTCAGTACTGTGTAGGTGTGACCACAGGGACACCACAATGTTCATGTATGGATTGCGGCCCTGTAGTGAGTGAGAGGGTGTAATGTCAGCATTGAATCCATCCTCCAGCATGTTGCCAACAACACCTGGGTCTGCAATGCTCCTGAGTGACTGTTGTATGTGACAGCAGATGTGGGTGCTGCCATCGAATACTGACATACCACCATAATGCCTGGTGGTACACCCCGGAATGTGTGGCAGTCATGTTTACGTAGCTAATCTTGGAGTATGTGATGAGGGACCCTGTGGCCCCACCACGGCTGACCAGTGAGCCACCCCACACATGGGAATGTACACCACTGTGCAACAGCCTACACCTGTTGTTGTACATCATATGTCCATGGAACATGACCACCAGAGTGGCGTCTGTTATCTGGTGTGTACCATCATGGCTCTGTGTTTAATAGCATGATCCATGCAGTTGTGTACATGCTAATGAAGTGCACTGGGATATGTGTCAGCATTTGTATGTGCATTGTCCATCTGCACGGGTGTCATGATGTTAACAACCGCTGTCAGCAGACGTCTGTAGTAGGTGTTGTAGTACACATGTACTGTGTATGCTGTGATGGGTGTGTTGCCAGGATGTGGCTAACAAGGTCGATTAGCATATGTTCGAAATCCACCAATGAGGGGATAACCCCAGGTGTGTAACACCAGTCACATGGTGGTAGTGTTCATGCCAAGGGTAATGTAGGTCTTGGAGGTGGTGTGTATGGGTTGATCCAGCAGAGCGGAGGGTATGACTCATGGATGTGTCAGTACATGAGTGGCTATCCCAGTGAAGTGTGGGGTAGTGTCAGTCACACATCAGTAGTAGCTGTCTGAGGCCCACTGTCCACTATACCAACATAGAAGGTATGTTACCCGAGGGTTATGATGTTGACTCTGTCGCTTGTTACAATATGTATAGCGGTCCTGGACACAGTTAGTTGCACGTGGAGCACCTCTGATGCATTGTGCTAAGTAACTTGCCAGGATGTGTGCAAAACATAGTGGGATATGGGAACCCCTCAGCTGTGGGTGTGCCAGTCCAGGTATGTGCCTGAAAGGTATGGTCTGTCTATAACCTGTCATTGCAGGTGTGCTCTGCAGAGCCTAGAGGCAGGTCCCAGTCACTGCAGAGATGTTTGAGTGGTGCATTATAAGGTGTGCCTTGCCTGCGTGCGTCACAGAGGAAGATGCAAGCATTGTGTCACATGACCCCATGTCGTGCCTGCCAGTTACCGCCCTGCCGGTGACAGTTATTGGAAACTGTGCAAGACAGGCAGTATAGAAGCAGCAAGAGCCTTACATGTGAGCTGTACTCCCAGGGCTGACAGGTGCAAGTCATCTGTGCCACAGCATTGTATTTGACCAGGACAGTCATAGCGGACAGATACCACATGCCTGTGGAATGACAATAGGAGCATAGGCAACTGTTGAAGTGACACAGTCGGTCATTGTACAGTGGTATCGTGTCCGGATTAATGCAAAATGCTCCCCAGGGCTAGGCCCACACCCTCAGGGCTATAAGACTGGTGAGCTATTGCATGTCCTGCACACGTAGTCTGTGAAGTGGCATCACAGGGCAGTCACACTAACATGGAGAATGACAGTCATATCGTACCTGGTGAGGTGTGGCATGGGTGCATAGGTTATGTTGCAGAAGCAGTTACCCGACAGCAAGATGTAAGCGACTAACGCCTTGTGTAGCCTGCTGTGTGGAACTGCAGTGTGACTCCCTACAGAGTCAGCTATGACTGGTGTGTTGTGAATGTTATAACTCACTATTGGCTGTATGTGATGGGCACACATGAGTCTGTGGGCTATAAGCTGGTGATGTTGTCTTCCATGATGGGGGCTACCTCTGGTGACTACAGTGAGTATGGAGATGTACTGCACAAGTTGTCCTCGTAGGTGTGGCCAGTGGTGTAGATCATGTGAGACTATGTGATGGGTGGGGTGTGTTGCGAATGTTACGCATCCCCAAATGACTGTCAGGTGCAGTCAGGGTTGGTGATAGCATTACCTCCAGCCATAGCTGTCAACCTCCTGTCCCCAAACTGAGGAACATTAGCCCTCATACTGTGTGACAAATGGGCAAAACGTGGAACACTTACAACTGGCTTACTAACAGCGTCAACTAGGAAGGGCATATGATGGCTAAAATAGGCTGGTCTTACATATAAAAAAGATATTCCAATGAATTAATATTATTCCCATCTATTTAGCCATGGCTAGCAGGTAAACTATTTACAACAATGAATGTGTGACAGACCCTTCCAATGTGGAACCTTGAGGAACATGCACCTTTTAGAACCCCAAATGAGGTACGTTCCTCGTAATGAGGTACACCTGAGAGCTATGCCCCCAGCACGGCTGCAGAAGTGCGCCCCCACAGGCTGTAGTGCCGTATGTTGGGAGATGAGCACTGAATGTGTACATGAGACAATTGCTCTATTGCTACATGTACGACATATCCCTCATATAGACAGGCAGTAGCACTGGTACGTGACAGTTGGACATGCCTGTATATACAACCATGTCCCACAGGATATGTGCGTTACGTGTGTACAACACCTGTCGTACCTTAAGCAAGCTGGGAAGTGTAGGACAGCCAGTGTACCTGTGGGAAATGGTGTGGAATGGGCGTTATAGTAATCAGTAGCTCATGACATGCTCACAAGTTCTGAACAAGTGCCTAGCATGACCATACAATACAGATAGGGTGTTGGATAATATCAACCCACAAGTGGTGATGACAGTCATTTAGGGTGGCACCGCACTATAACCCTGCTGAGTATGGTGTGCATGTCCATGAACCTTTAGCACTGTAGATGTTAGCAGTACAGATGTACAAGACAGCACGGATATTTGATTACAAATACCTTTGCATGTCACAGGAGTGTTCCACCAGTGGCCTGTTGACAGACTCACAACTACAAAAGGTGCAAGAGTGACATGTGCACAGCACACCAGTGCCAGCTACAGTAGAACAGGGTTAATGTGTTGTACCCCACCCTCATTGTAGCCCATACCACACAGACAAATGTTAGGCATCTGTGTATGTAAGGCTGTGAATGGCCATGACCTATCAGTATAGCTGTGTCAGTGTTATGAACAACATACAGAATGGGCTGTGTGGGTGAGGTGTGTGACATATGTGCACAGTCTGATGGATGATACCAGCAGTGTCACCGCTAGGTGAACATCCCTGTACCCATAAACTACTACCTAGGCTGTGGTCAACATTATGGACACTGTGTAAGGGATGGTGCTGTGCAGTGCACCCCCCGACATGGTGACGTTTCCAGGCCCCTTAGGTACTCATATGAGGTACTCATGTCTTGTCAGGGTGCCATCCATGAGCACGGAGATCACTGGACAGGCATATACAGCACTGTGGTGACCAATATTGGATCACATACCACCTGTAAGGGGTAATGGCTATGCATGGATGTGTGATACCAGCCTTCACAATCCACACCTCCACTATGCAGCATGCTGTCTACCTTGCAGAAGGACATTTGCTACACCATGATGATGGACATGCTACATGTCCATATCCTGATCTATATGACATATGTCATGGACAGCCACCATCCTAATACTAGGATCGCCACAGGCTGGACAGATCCCTGTGCCATATATGTGACATACTCCCGCCATACCATGCAACCCTGTCCATCAAAGCTGCACATGTCATCCCAGTCATACATGGTGTGATGGCCGCATGGTAAATGTACTATCAACTGACTGGATCAGTAATGTGGCACTGATGCACCTTGTGGTGGCACAATGGCTGTCTGTTACAGCTTGGAAACTGTGCCCGCACATGCTATGGTTGATAACCATCCCTGCGAATGTCGTCTGACTAGCCATTGTCCAATGTCTATCACATGTGCAATACAGGCGATCCGTGGCAGGATGTTGAACAGTTGTACAGTGCTGTGTAGATGTATATGGCAAAACACATGCATGTACAGGTGTCCATGCGTATGTGTGCATTGTCACTGCTCAAGTCCATTACGGCTGTGTCTGTGTTGATATGTGACATATACACAGCATCCAGGTCAACAGTAGTACCGTGGGCACATCGAGGCATGTGCAGATAGGTAAGAACACAAGTGCAGGCAAATGGACATGCCCACAGCAAGACAGCATTTACATGGAGTAAGAACACTGTAATGAGGTGACACACATATATGGTGATGATATCCAATTCATAATGGGTGTGACATGTGTGACACAAACATGTCAGTCATGTCAGTGTCATGATGCTTTGCAAAGATAACTGTGCAGATGTAGTAGATGTCATAGAAATGTATGTGCAGCAGTATCTCTGTACATCTCTGAAACTGTGACCTGTCACCATCATTATGTCTTACAGATAATGCCCCGTACACGCCTCCCAACATACACCCGCCAGGAGGATGATGTCCTCATCCCACAGCTCCATGACAATTATCACTTGTTGTTCAGCCATGTGCCACAGCATGCCCAGCAGCGGGATGACCTGTGGCAGGATCTACGCAGGAGGGTGAACGATGTGGGTGGCCATAACCGCACCTACCAGCAGGTGCGCAGACACTGCACGGACCTGATACGACATGCAAAACAGCGTGCCACTGCAATCGCCAGGGAACAAGGTGGAACAGGTGGTGGGCCACCAACCCAGCCCCCACTCACACACACCGAGGAGCTACTGGCCAGTCTAGGGACACCCAGGGAACAGCATCCAGAAACACTAGCTGCCATCATGGAGGTGGGTGTCTCCCAACCAATGAGCCTGGAGTTGCCTGGTAAGTCAGTACTGCACATATGGCTATTATATCCCATGTAGTTGCATGTGTCACTGTACATTATGTAAAGTAATAACATATGCAAGGTATGTGGACACATGCTGCATACTACAGTATGCTACATTGTGTATGCACACATGTGCATACTATATGCTATTACACAGGTGAATGTGTTCACATGCCCAGTGCAACCTGTGGCTGTCATACAGTCATGGATAATGTTCATACTGGTGTGTCACCCCTATACAGGTACCTCTGGCGTGCCGCACAGACATGGGTCCATTGCAGGTGAGACTGTCATCAGTATCAGGCATGTTACAGTGTAGATCTATTTGCCATGTGGCCAGTTAACAATTGCACACCTGATGTTTGTTCCAGTCACGATATGCAGGTCGCACCACTCTTCATTCACACACGCCACCCATGTGCAATATATACAAACGTAATGATACACCGACTTGAAACCACAGTACTTGTCATTGCAACATATGTGGTCATCTGTGCATACAATGGTGGAGGTGTTCTACAATGGAGGCATATGTAGTATGCATTGGAACAACATGTGTGGTACGCACACAGTACCACACAGTGAGCTGTTATATGGGCAGCCCACAGGTGTCACCATTGTGTCATATGCCCCTGCATTGGGTGCACACATTGTGATGTGCCACCTGACATATCCCAGACATGTAGTGTTCTGTCTGCAATATTGTCACACTATCGCATGACCTATACCCCACATACCAAACATACAACCCATTGTCTGCATAGCCCTGTGGATTGTGACATATCTGACATCTATGGGTGTATGTCATATGGGACAACACAGACATGTGGAAAAGATGCCCATCACACACAATTGGCCAACACATGTGCACACATGGCCATGGGGGATGGCCAGAGACATGTAGCCACACAGTACTTGGGATGTGTATACACCCTGTTGCACATCGTCTACACATGGTCCAATTATAGCCTTAGTTGACCGATTATACAGTTGATGTGGTACACTGGACAACCTAAAAGCCTGTGCACAGCTACTTGAGGTGTCACTGAAGTCTACCATATACGATCTGTTGAACATCACGACTGTTTTGCAGTTATGGCTATGCAATATGTACATATTATGCATTCTACAGCAACATAGATGCCTCATGTTGCCATGCAATGGCACAGTGTCTGTACTTCACACTGTATAGCAATGTAGATGGCTCACACTACCCTCCCATACTCAGGCACATTTGCTAAACATGCATTCTATCTGTAGGGCATACACACAACACTGCAATGTGAAGCCCATTATGATGCATTGTGTCAAACATGTATGCATGTTAATGCAAATGTCAGCAGATTACATGTCAAGGTCACGTCAGCCATGTGTACTGTTATCCTGTTCTGGGCCACATGGTGTATCACGGGGATGCATGCATACTACCATGATTGTGTGAACTGCATGGCTACTGATATGACACCTGCTTGCTGTAGTGTGCACCCCAGGGAGGTATGCTTACTAACACTATAAATGTCTGAGCTGCATGCCCTCTGCTGTATCGCAGGCATGCTGCATGCCATCTGAAAAATCACATGCATGGTGTGTCTTTGTGTGTCTGTGTTTGTGTGTGTGTGTCTGTGTTTGTGTGTGTGTGTCTGTGTTTGTCTGTGTGTGTCTGTGTGTGTCTGTGTGTGTGTCTGTGTCTATTGTACTTTACAGTATTTCTTTGCATTCACAGGTGATGTAGGTGCGTTACCCTCCTGCGGTCCATCTGATGTTAGTGTCCCCACAAATACTAGCGGTGATGAACACATGCATGAGGTACAGGCAGGGTTGTCAGGGGCTGAATCTGTGCCAATGGTTACCATCCCAGCTATGTCCCCCTCTTCCCCGCACACAGTTCAGCTGCCAACACATACCGCATCACCAGTGGCCATAGAGGAAGGACAGTCAGCATCTGTTAGCGTGGAACAGGAATGTGTGGTGGCTACAGAAGGTGTGTCTACACACCATGGTGTCAGTGTAATGACTGCAGATGTGCCACACAGGCATGTGGCCGGTGCTGCTCGTAGGAGGACCTCTGGCAGACATGCACCTGCAGGACAGAGCGCAGCAGCTGGTATCAGCAGACGCATGTTCCAGACTGTAATGGCGGCACAGGCACGTGAGGAACGGCAGAACAGAGATGGGCAGAGGCTGCAGAGGGCTGCTATCCATACCATAAATGACAACATCCAGGCATTGGAAAATGCTCAACAGCAGATTGCTAATGTTCTGGATAGGCGATTAGGTGAAATGGTTGGAATCCTTGACCGAGGCATGGCAATCCGTGAGCAGGAGCTGTCTGTGCTGGGACACCTGGTAGGAGTGAGGCGTAGGCCACGTGGACATAGGCCAGCAACACCACCTAGTGTAGGTCGACGTGAGCGTGCCACCTCACATGCCCGCTCCCACAGTGCCGGTAGCAGTAGCAGTGCAGCTGGTGCTGTGCTGTCAACACCAGGACACAGCAGGCCACGTGGACGTGGCCCTGGACGGTCTCAGCGGGGACACGGTTCCAGCGGACATGTGTCATCGGACAGTAGCCACTCTGTACCGCCACCTGGTAGTGCCCGTGCAACCCCAGGCAGGCACAGGTCACATGGCCGTGGACGGACACAGTGAGCTGTACAACCTGCTCTGTACAATCTGGGGCTGTCAATTATACCCCGTGTAGGCCTCACAAATGGCAGAACTGTGTACACACATACACGCACACAGCAAACACAACTGTAGGGCTCCACAACATCCACATGCATTCTGCACAGACATGTCCAGTCAACTCACAGGCCCTTACACACACACATGATGTTATCCATTGGTGCAGCCTATGCCCCTGGCAAACATATCACCCTGTGCATATGATGAAGCCTGTGCCGCATCCCTGTCATCACACCATCGGTGCAGGGTTATGCACAAATATTCTGATGCACAGGGTGAACAGCATAGTGAGAGGTGTATGTAATATTACCTGTGTATGCATAGTGAGGGATGTGTATGTTGCAGTGGTTGTGTGTGAATACTGAGAGATGTGTATGTGACATAGGTTGTGTACTGTCGGCATGCACCGGTCATACCATGTAGTGCAGGTGCAGCATGCATTGTGATGTGTTCACGGTATGTGTCTCGGTTACATCTGTAGCACCATGTTGGTTGTGATACCCTGGTTCCCTCCTATGGTGTACTTGCATGTGCCTACAGGTAGCAGTGTTTGCAGACCCCCACATGTAACTGTGGATTGCTCACAGGCACGTCTGGCAGTATCAGCATGCTACATGTACCCTCAACCTGACTGTTGGAAACACCAACATGACACAGATGTCCACATATACTGCACCTAACGCATGTGGTCAGTGCCACAGGCTACACTGGACAGAGACATGACATACATAGCAGGACACATTACAGGTATGGTGACATGGTGCAGGGGTTGTACACAGCGGTCTGGCCAATGATGTTGTGAGGTGACACTTGGTAGCTGGAGGCCACACTGTGCAGCAGTAGGACCCTGTAACAGTACGGGAACATGGCCACATTCACGGGGTGTACACCACTATAATGCACACCCCATAGTGTGCAGGTGGGGACCCTTGCCTATGTGGTCATCACCCTCACAGTACTATGCATCCACATGACGTGTCACAGAGAAGGAACATGCACAGGTAGCCAGTATGGCTGGGACCTATGGCATCAACAGGGTAGTGCAATTCATCACCATTATGGGTTAGTCACCACGTGGGGTTAGTGATAATTTCTCACCGTATATTAGCATACACCCTCACACCAAGCACCACACATACATACAGACACACACACACTGTGGTGACCACACATGTGTATATGGACAGCCGACGTGTGTGATGCACCACACCGGCTGACGTCATGCTTCCCGCACTGACATATGTAGAGATCTCTACAACGGTGTACAAGGATGTGTAACAACTGGGACATATTCCCTGCGATATGTGGCATCTCTGGTCACACATTCAGACACACATGGCAGTACTGGGAATTATACACCTGCCATATGATTTCACGTTTGATAGACATGCAGCGGTATTGATTGCATTATGTGTACCAACGCTATATCTGGCAAATGTGCTGCTATATGCACACAGGAGGTTGTAGGTGTTACAGGTGCCATGTGACATATAGTTGGTAACACCTGACCGCTGTGTATGCATTATGTCAGCACCGTCACGTAACAGCGACATAGCATACTGTTTGCACATGGCATGATAGGATGGTGTGTGACACAACTGTGAGCCACCCCCTGCACACATACATCTACACAGGTGGTACACGACATTATGTACACACATCCATCCATATGTGCTGTTTGTATGTCACCGTATACAGATGTCAATGATGGGTCTGCATTGCGACTGCATGTCGAGGTTGGTGCAACTATGGTACGGACATCGCCACTGCACATGCATGGTTGCTGCATGCACAGTACAGATGTCACATGTGTCTCCTGTTGCCATGTTTGTATGCATTGCTATTGTTGGACATGTGTGTTGACATACATAACACATGGACTGTGGTATGATATCACGGGTGCCACAGGCGACCAGTACAAGGGTATGTGTCCCGGTCAACATTGCTACCCCCTGTAGTGTGGGCATTCAACAGACATGGCCCCACCTTCCATTCACGTGTGTAGCATTGATTAGGCCACTGTTATGCACAAGGTACATCACAGGCTATGTATGTATGTGTTGTGTGTGCAGTCCATGCACACATCCACACAATCACATGTATGACATATCCAGACGTGTGTTCATTGGTGTACAGCAACAGTCAGGTGTCACAGCTGTGTAAGGGCCTTGGTATGTCTTGAGCTGACCTGTGCATGTATACTGGTATCATTGCAATGCATAACACCTGTTGGATCCCTGTTGGTACATGTGTACTCTGCACAGCTGGTGTACACCTCTGTACAGTACCTGCACCTGTGACAGCTGTGATGGCAGCTGTGTGTGTACAGGTCGCTGCATGTGTGACCGCCCTGTGCGTGAGGACAGTTATACCTTCCTGTGCCCTTCTGTACTGTGCCCTTCTGTGTATACACTCCATCTGCATGCACGACAGGCCTTTGCAACAGCTAAGTGTGTGAGCATGCCCAGTATGCTGTTGTGTAGATGGACACACAGTGCAGTCCATGTACACAGTTGTGTAGACGGACACATGGTACAGTCCAATCTGAGACCTTCCGTGTTTACACTCCATCTGCATGCAAGACGGCCCTTTGCAACAGCTAAGTGTGTGAGCATGCCCAGTATGCTGTTGTGTGGATGGACACCCAGTACAGTCCATGTACACTGTTGTGTAGATGGACACACGGTACAGTCCAATATGAGACCTTCCGTGTTTACACTCCATCTGCATGCAAGACGGCCCTTTGCAACAGCTAAGTGTGTGAGCATGCCCAGTACGCCGTTGTGTAGATGGACACACAGCACATTCCACACTGCGCCCTTCCGTGATTAGACTCCGTGCGCATGCTAGATGGCCCTTTGCAACTGCTAAGTGTGTGAGCATGCCCAGTACGCCGTTGTGTAGATGGACACACAGTACATTCCAAACAGACATGTGATACTAAGCGTGTGGGCATGGCCATTGACATCCTGTATAGCCATGGTGGTCATCCAGGCAACAGATGTCCATTTTCAATGTCACTATGGATGCCTACATTGAACACACTGGTTGCTGTCTCGAAGGGTGTACTGTCTGTGGCGCATCCCATATCTATTTAGTGTTGTAGTGCTCCGTAGATATTTAGTTGGCCCGATGACAGCACTGCCGTGTTTGTCTACGTCTACCTTGGGACAGTAATATGCTTTCAGACTGCTCACTCTCTAAACATTCCCTATCGGCATCTTTGCCTTTGCGGATGATGTCACCCACCTAGAAGTATGCCTCTGGGAGTGCTGTGTTCAGTAATCTCAGTAGCGCATTCTGTAAATGCGTAATGCTGTAGTGTGATAAGGTAGTTAGGTGTATGTTCAACTCCCGGCCCTGCCAAGTGTGTGTGTGTGTGTGTGTGTGTGTGTGTGTGTGTGTGTGTGTGTGTGTGTGTCCAGCTGCCTGGGGACACAGTAATTCTTTTACATGCCTCACAACACATACATTCCCTATCGGCGTCTTTGCCTTTGCGGATGATGTCACCCACCTAGAGGTATGCCTCTGGGAGTGCTGTGTTCAGTAATCTCGGCAGCGCGTTCTGTAAATGTGTAATGCTGTAGTGTGATAAGGTAGTTAGGTGTATGTTCAACTCCCGTCCCTGCCAAGTGTGTGTGTGTGTGTGTGTGTTTCCAGCTGCCTGGGGACACAGTAATGCTTTTACATGCCTCACAACATTCCCTATCGGTGTCTTTGCCTTTGCGGATGATGTCACCCACCTAGAAGTATGCCACTGGGAGTGCTGTGTTCAGTAATCTTGGTAGTGCGTTCTGTAAATGCGTAATGCTGTAGTGTGATAAGGTAGTTAAGTGTATGTTCAACTCCCAGCCCTGCCAAGTGTGTGTGTGTCTGTGTGTGTGTGTGTGTTTCCAGCTGCCTGGGGACACAGTAATGCTTTTACATGCCTCACAACACATACATTCCCTATCGGCGTCTTTGCCTTTGCGGATGATGTCACCCACCTAGAAGTATGCCTCTGGGAGTGCTGTGTTCAGTAATCTCGGTAGCGCGTTCTGTAAATGTGTAATGCTGTAGTGTGATAAGGTAGTTAGGTGTATGTTCAACTCCCGGCCCTGCCAAGTGTGTGTGTGTGTTTCCAGCTGACTGGCGACACAGTAATGCTTTTACATGCCTCACAACACATACATTCCCTATCGGCGTCTTTGCCTTTGCAGATGATGTCACCCACCTAGAAGTATGCCTCTGGGAGTGCTGTGTTCAGTAATCTCGGTAGCGCGTTCTGTAAATGCGTAATGCTGTAGTGTGATAAGGTAGTTAGGTGTATGTTCAACTCCCGGCCCTGCCAAGTGTGTGTGTGTGTTTGCAGCTGCCTGGGGACACAGTAATGCTTTTACATGCCTCACAACACATACATTCCCTATCGGCGTCTTTGCCTTTGTGGATGATGTCACCCACCTAGAAGTATGCCTCTGGGAGTACTGTGCTCAGTAATCTCGGTAGCGTATTCTGTAAATGCGTCATGCTGTAGTGTGATAAGGTAGTTAGGTGTATGTTCAACTCCCGGCCCTGCCAAGCGTGTGTGTGTGTGTGTTTCCAGCTGCCTGGGGACACAGTAATGCTTTTACATGCCTCACAACACATACATTCCCTATTGGCGTCTTTGCCTTTGCGGATGATGTCACCCACCTAGAAGTATGCCTCTGGGAATGCTGTTTTCAGTAATCTCGGTAGCGCGTTCTGTAAATGTGTAGTGCTGTAGTGTGATAAGGTAGTTAGGTGTATGTTCAACTCCCAGCCCTGCCAAGTGTGTGTGTGTGTGTGTGTGTGTGTGTGTGTGTGTGTGTGTGTGTGTGTGTGTGTGTGTGTGTGTTTGCAGCTGCCTGGGGACACAGTAATGCTTTTACATGCCTCACAACACATACATTCCCTATCGGCGTCTTTGCCTTTACGGATGATGTCACCCACCTAAAAGTATGCCTCTGGGAGTGCTGTGTTCAGTAACCTCGGTAGAGCATTCTGTAAATGAGTCATGCTGTAGTGTGATAGGGTAGTCAGGTGTAAGTTCGATTCACAGGCCTGCCAAGTGGGTATGTGTGTGTGCATGCTCCCATCCACCTGGGGACTCAGGTTATGCTTTTAAATGCTTTGCACCACAGATATATCCAGCTGACGTCTTTGTCTTTGCGGATGTTGACACGCACCTAGTAGAATGCCTGTGGGTCTGCTGTGTTTAGTAATCTCGGTAGCTGCTCTGTAAATGCGTCATGCTGTAGTGTGATAGGGTAGTAATGTGTAGGTTCGATTACCAGCCCTGCCACATGTGTGTGTGTATGTCTGTATCTCTCTCTCTCTATATATATATATATATATATAAAATCTATTTTCTGCCCATAACTCTGCTCTTGCATGGACAGCTGACTGTTTCATGTATCGCATATTTGCATAGCTTTCACATACCAATGGGATAGGTTGCAAATCCCAACATTGTCCATGCAACGTCTATGTTATGGGCGGTGTTACACGCCCTTACAGGCATTTGCTGTATATCTTGGCAGACATCTATCCTTGCTGTACTCCCACTGTACTCGTACACGCTGGAGGCTTCATGTATCATGGCCTAGTTTTGCTGTGTGTATGTCTATTTGTGCTGTGTGCATGGCTGTGGGTATGTCCCACTATCATCATTTGTAAAGGTGACAGCCCTATAGGTACTTCATGTAGACTGATGTGTCATTTGACATGTCAGCACATACCTGCGGACAGTACTGAACGTCCTACTGCAGCATTTCATACCTTCTGCTATCTTGCAGTCGATAATGCTGTTTCCTCACACATGTATCTGTTTTTGATCATACCACTCCACCTCCTAGAGCAAACTTCTGGACAAGGCCTTATCTGATAGTGGGACACATAGGGGCAGTATTGACATGTTGCTCTTACAAACGTAGATAGTTGACACAATAATAGGTTTTGCATTAGTATGGCTTTTCTGACGGATTTGGTGTCTTAATCATATGTTTGTCATTATTTCATGACTTCAGTTATCAGGAATGTGCCAGAATGGTACTGATGTTACGTGGAACACACCAAACATATGAGGCAGAACTCTGCACATTCTGCGTAAATCTGTACAGTTGCGGAGTATGTGTTTGATACAAGATATCAACTTTCTGACACCGATACACACACTGTACGGCGGCATCACAGGCCACATGCCATTACATTTATATTGCAGGACACACCCACCCAGAGAGTTGTATTCCTCACACAGGCCAACAGCTGCTTATCCACACTAATTAGTCTATCATGTACCGTATGTGTGCGCCAGTATTTGCGCTTTCCGTCAGTGGCAGAGCTCACGTACAAGTATGGGGGACTGGACATTGTTACCGTGACACTGCATGACACCCTGAGGGACACATTACTTTTGTGTCTATTAACCTTCCACATTGACATTCACAGGGCATTCGTTGTCATTCACATTTGTCGGAGTACATGCGTATGACTTGTACATGTTTTCTCATTTGTCCTGATGTCTTTCTTCTCACCTGTCCACCTAGTATCACTAGTTCTGTACCTGTATTTTGGACAGGTTACCTTCATACCCCTAACCTGTACACATTATGGGTAGATGCCCTGACGTTTGACCTTTGCCCTTGTTACATTTGTCATAGTAATGTGCCTTTCTGGTAAATTGCTGGCAAGGCATTACGAACTGTGCGGTTAGATAATAGTGGCTGACATTTCCATTACATGATTAGTAACACTCATAACATTCATATTCCTGGCTACGCCAGTATTCTCACAACGTTCTGACTTTGTCTGGGGTATATCTAATATAGTCCCTATTTGTATTTCATGTACTATGCCTTAGTGCAGCTGTCTTATTCTGACAGTTTGCCAGTTATGGTTACCATCTTGGTCGTACGCATGTCCATCCATGATAATCGCCTACATGACACTGATATAGGGCCCTACATATTCCCAAAATGGTTTACGCAATATCCAGTGGATGGTTTGCCCCATTATTGATATTATAGGCGTGTGCTATACCCACATCACTCCCACAGGGCGGACCTACGAAATCTCTGCCAAACAACACCTAGGCCCATTTCTGCATACCCATGCCCATACCTGACAACCCTCTACAGTACCCATTACACATGTTTAATGTGAGCGGTACTGAAGTGTGGAGACACTTATATGCACTCCCCACTCTCCGGATATCAGTTTGTACGTCATACATTCTATCAACACATGTGTCATCACCCTTGCACCTGCTACTGTTGCATGTACAGCTATATCGTATTTGCTGAGGTCACTTATTTTGTGTCAATGTCGGTTGACACTACGTATGGATCAATTTTTGGGTCCTGCAAAGGACACCTATATGCATGTTTAAAGTGTAGAACTTGCTGGACTGTCACTTTCTGGCCAATGGTTTGGAAGGCAGCAGTTTATTCACCTTTCGTGCATGTCTGTTTGTCTACCCATATTGGCTATAACGTGGCCTATTTATGTACATATGTCATATCTACGGTACATATGTCTGCTGTGTATACATATATACATATACAATCCTCATTTCATAACTTGCTTTGGTTTACATCTGTGGATTATGTGTATACACATATATCTATATCCATACCATACCTTTCCACTGTACAGATTGTCGCAGAGTGTACAGCTGGTTGCCTCTTTATCTTCGGTGTGTTTTACATAAACATGTGTCTATCTGGCAATGTAGTGGCATTTCATTTGAGACTTACGGTGGGAAATACTGGCATGCAGTTCAGGTTACGACTGCATACCCTTCAGATAATCCATGCTACTGACACACCCGTTATTCTATCCACTTTCTATGTTTGTTCTGGCACATATCTGGGGTTTGTCCCTATCTGTACCGGTAGTTTGCATGCCTTTGTCCGGTTTCATACTTTACGGGGTTAACAGGTTTGAGACATGTATATCTAACGTGGGGGAAACAGCATTCATTTACTATGGCGTGAGCGGATCACACACGCACAGGCGCACTTGCATTTCCTTATTGTGGGTTATGCGCAGGCACACATGCATATCCTTATTGTGGGTTACATATGTTTACTAAGTCTTTGTGCTTACGTGGGCTTTATTACTTGTGACAGTACCAGTAAATTATCTGTAATCCGGTTAACGGACGTATGCGAAACACACGTTCACCTTTACATATTTAACTGTCTGTACAGGACAGACGCATTCATTACACTTTCACATTATATG
This sequence comes from Protopterus annectens, assembly GCF_019279795.1. Lineage (NCBI taxonomy): Eukaryota > Metazoa > Chordata > Ceratodontiformes > Protopteridae > Protopterus > Protopterus annectens. The sequence goes on from NC_056730.1 coordinate 905,801,091, forward strand.
TGCTGTAGTCGTAGTTGAACTGGGACTGCATTCACGTTGGCCGGATGCTGTAACCACTATACTTTTGGTGTTCTGACTCATTTATATGCATACCCATAGTACATAGCTACATTAACATATGCCTCACCTCTTCACTTATGACACAGGCATCCATTCTCCTGCTGGGAACAATGTGGTACTACATGTTACACATTCCCTATTCTCTACTGCTCTGGACCCAAGCTGCATATTTAATCACTGCAGGGATATTCAGAACCCCAAGGCTTATAGTCCTGACACATACAGGTCTTTAATTGTCAGGGTGTTCATGTGGTGATCTGGGTTTAGGCTTGTCCGCCTGGTGAACGGAACTGCTCTGACCGTGTTCAAATGTCAGACAAAGCACATGGACAGGGTTTGTCCATTTTAAACATTTTATATGTGTTTACAGACACAGGTGTTTGGGCACCTGTCAGCAGCTTTTAATGTTGGCAATACATAATATGGGTGGGGGTGGTTACAATACATAATCCACAGTGAGTGGTGTTCCCATTCACATTTGACTATTTCCTGTATTCATTCATACGAGGATTATTATTTTGCACATGACTTAACTATGAATTAACTACAGGTATGCAGTAGTACAGTCAACATATGTGAAGGTTTGTTACAGTATAAATGTACGGACCTCTGTAATACTTTCGGGACTACCCACATCCTTCACAACATTTCATGCTAATGTACATACTATTATTCTGTGAACTTTCAAGTTTGTGAGAGCAGTAATTACATCTGTCCCTATTTGTCCACCCATCCTTTTAGGCTTTGTCCAGATTTTGTTGCTGTAATAGGTTGAGAGGTGGTGTCGGTATGTGATTGAGTTGAATATATACTGTCGATAATTCAGTGGGGAGTAGGGTTACCACCTGTTCCTCTTTGAGGGAAGTCCTCTTTGGACAGTTGTGTCCTGCGATGAAACCTAAGACATGGCAAATGTCCTGTGATTTTAAGACAACAGTATATTTCTTATTTTCTTTACTAGTTGCATGATACAGGTATTTTGTATCTGGAACACATAACTATTATTTGGGATAGCATAAGCTATTCAAATGCTATGAAATAAGCTTTTATCTTGGCATACAAGTGTAATTCTGTCCTTTGCACTGGCCGGGGGTATGTTTTATCCTGCAAATTCTCACATTTCTGCAACGGATGTCCCACCTTGGGCATCTGAACTGGTGGCAACCCTAGTGGGGAGACCTGCATGGTGGACAGCTGTTCCATCCTGCGTAGTATGCTTTGCATGTCTGTCTAGAAACTGAACAGTACCGTGACTACACATACATGTTTTGTCCAGATGTGTACAGTACTAGACACCGTGGCGTGTAAACAACTGTGAGGTTTCAACAGGTTACTTATCCCACGCGGGATGTACACACATTTGGACGAAACTTGAACGCGCGGGCATTTAGATTTATGTAACTGTGATGGGATGTTTACAAACGTGGGATACATATTTGCAATCCTGACACTGCCTAGGACGATACTTCCTACTACATATAGGGAATACTCGCTATGTGTAGGTGTACGGATGCGCAAGGCTGGTAGCTGGATTTGGTGGACATTCGGACATGGGTGCGGGTTATGTGCTATACAGCGGTTGTTGCGTGTGCATTTGCATGCATGGGTTCTGCTTTTGGATATCCCGGTTCCGCATATAGCATCCTATGTGTATGTGCCGGTTACGTTCCTGTTCATGTGTATAGCACATTTTAATATACATATGTTTGTGTGTGTTTGGTATACAATTTGGACTGTCAGGTTTCTTTACGGTTGTTTTATAGCCACAGCTGCCCAGCTGTGTACTATCACTACCACTGTGGGACTGCTGGTGACCCTGCCCATGGCGCTAGACGTGTGTATTGGCGGCACAATGACATGATGCGCTTCACTTCCACTGGGTTTACCTACTTACAGTGCAGTACATTACGGACACACGATTTTAAATATCATTTGTTCCATGGACGGGAACTCATATTGCGTTGCGTGCATTTCTGTTTGGTTCTCCATTTTGTGTGGCCGGGAACTGTCTTGCATGCTTTGCATACGTTTCATTATCCACGGACACTGATAGGTGTGATTACTATTGCAGGCGGACTATAATATTCAGCAGTTTAGGTTGCTCATCGGCAGCCGACATTGACACGCCTCCGGGCGCAGCTTAGCAACGCCCCATGCACTCGCGCACGTGTCCTATGCACGTGGATGTGGTGGCAGCGCAGCTTCATTAATATGCATATGGCGCTACTACACCATATATATGCCGCACGGCCGGCGCAGGCCTTACACCGGCCTTGCGCCATGCTTCATGAATCCGGGGGAGTGTCTTCACCACTACCTAGCATTTATAGCCTATTTGCTCATTACACATCATATAATTGTGATAAAAGAAAATACCTCTCAGCTTCTTAGTGAAATAATTAGGGACACAGCCAAAAAATAATGATGTACAAAGGCCCAGATTCTGAGAGTGATTTCTTTAACATACATAAAGATTTACTAGAATAGCATTTTCTGTAATATATATTTTCTGAATGATATGAAGTCTAAAACTCAAATATCTGTCAATATTTAACAAGTACCATCCTCAATGATTTTCTAGAAACCACATGTTTAATGAAGAATGGATCAAAATACATGTAAAACTGGGGACATTTTCTGAAATCAGGGACAATTGGAAACTTTATTTCATTTAAATAGCCACACATATTCTAACTTACTTCACACAAATGCACAATAGTGCTGCAAAGCCATGTATTTAACAGTTCTAAGTGCAAGGGATTGAGAGGCTGAGACTTTAATTGGTCTTTTGTGATCAGTGCTCCATATCAGGTAATGAAATTAATTAAATAAATAAATATATGTAAGTTTAAATAACTATATAACTACATCAGTAATGCCTTTAAATTATGCAAAGAACCCAGTCAGAGCTATTTCAAATGTTTTATATCATTGCACATCCCCGTGCTCAACATCTATAATTTATTAAGCAGTACCTGTTCATCTCAAGCCATCCACACCCCTCACCCCACATATAGAACTGTATAATTTTCATAGGTCCACAAATCTGTAGTTTTTAAACTTCAAGGGTTCACATCACTAGTAGTTTCAGTACCAGAAAGTCAGAAATACCCCATATACTGTCATCCAAATATATACTGGTACTGGCAGGTCATAGGTAAAAAACACCTAAATACAATCTCTTTGGAATAGAAGATGCGAAGGGAAAATGAAAAACATATAAAGGTCACAAAACTGGTCATGTGTAAAATACAAGAAACAGTTTCCCATCCTCTGCCAAACTCCAGTATATATCTGGCAGGCACTATAGTTCACAGCAGGGTAGACCATCCACGATGTCTAATGCAGTTCTATAAATCCTTCAAAAATGGTTTCTCATATATGCAACGACATTTTCTGTTTTTAAATGGTAAAACAGGTGAATGGAACAAGAAATGAAAATACATGGGACCTTGTTAGGGGATTAGGCAATCTGCATTTTAATAGAAATTATGCATTTTGACAAACAGTGGTGCCAGATCAGAATGCCTGCAAAAGTATCCCCAAAAATGTACTTGACTGCCATTTAACTCTCAAAGAATCAAATTCTACATGACACTCATGTATATTTTTCAACAGTATGGGGCAAGGTAGCAGGGATGTCCCTTCCCTGCATTGCAATTCCTTCTAGGAAATGATGTCCTTGCCTGCACCCTCAGAGAAAAACTATTCTCAGTGTGGTATCCCATTAAATCCTGATGTATATCACTCATCATCTTGGTTTGTGAATGATGGAGTTCTTTGGCTGGTAAATGCTGCTATAAGTTTCCTACCTCTCTTACAGTTACTTAAGCTGTTTGGGGATATTTGTGGTTTGTCTTTTATTATGAATAAGTCAGTTTTATTGCCACTATATGATGCTGGTTGGATTCTAGTTGCAAATGGGGAGACATCCACAATTCATACAGTCATGTTTGTGAAGGGGTCTACCTGAAAATGTTGAAAGCCCACAATATCCAATTGTTGAGACAAAAGCATCGAAACCTCACTTCAGTGAATGACCAGATCAGTGAATCCATTCCCAAGGTAAGTAACCTGTTTGCCAACAAGGTGGACTTTGCCTTTTTCTCAACTGTAGTGTCATCTCGGAGTTGGAATATTTAGTTAGGGCGGGTGTGGGGGGCATAGCTCACCACCTGGGTGGGTTGGGAATAGCACATTTTTGTTTTCGTTAGTTGTGGTATGAGTGGTTACTTACCCTGGGAATGGATTCGACAATCCAGTCATTCACTGAAGTGGGTTTCCATGCTTTCATCTTGACAATTTGATCTTCCCTTTTGTGGGCTTTCTATGTTTTGGAGTAGATTCCTGAGAAATACATGGGAGATTAATTTACACTATGAGCTAGTTTAAATGACAGATATGAATAGTAGTCATTTAGTGGAGATCTCTATCTCCCTTTTATAGCCAAAATATCAACAATTAAAATGTTTTGTCTCCCCAAATTTATATTTGTAATTTGACACCTACACCCAGTTTCTGACAAATCCCTACCAGGCTTAAAGCAGATGCCCTATGCTGACTGTCTAAAAAAACTCCAGCTATACTCTGTCACATATCGTTTACTCAGAGGCAATCACTGCTTAACATACAAGGCCATGTCAAACCCAGAGCTGTTGGACATGCTACACTTAAAAAAATCCCAGTCCCTCAGAGCCACATGCGCCATGGATCTAAACCTGGTCTTAACAATGAACAAAACATGCTGGAGGGATAGATTTCTGTCTCAGAGACTCTCCATTCTCTGGGATAGACAGCCCATACATGTCAAGCAGACCGCCTCTTTGGCCCTCTTCAAAAGGAACCTTGATGACTGAATGGGAGATAGGAAATTCACCCCGGGGATCACATCAGTCACCCTGCTAGACAGGGGACCAGTGAAGTAAAATTCCTGGGAAAAAAATAGCCAGGGAATTGTTATGGCTAGGCTTGTATAGGCCCTAGGGCTGATAGCCTAGTACCAACCTATGAACCAAATAAACTAGAAAAATTAGAAGTCTCCTTTTTATGGAATGGTACACACCTTTGGTTGTCAAAGAAAAAATATATATATGTTAGTAAAATGGGGAGAATTTGGTTCACTGAATTTTTCATCTTATGCTAATGTGGTGGTGTTATCCACCTTCTGCCAGGCTAAGGTAGTCCCCAAACTTATGTGGATTTTATCAGAACTGGAAGTGATATTCCACTCAGAAAGCTAAGGTAGACTCAGAACAATAACAAAGTATGGGACCCTGTTGTGTTAGAGAGCAAAGTGTGGAAGAGCATAAGAGCTCTGAACCTTGGCTTGGAAGGATTGTGGTTATAGAAAAGAATATGGAGCTCACTCTCCTGCCTGACTGATTCTAGCATCATACACTGGTACCCATGGATAATGAGAGGTTTTGTTTATTGGAGGGATCTATTGATGGATAGACAGGGATTTCTTATTGTACCAATATAGTAGGAATAGGGAGGGGTTTAGCTGCCCTCCACTTTGTCAATATATACAATTCAGGTATTGATAAGAGTAAGAGCAGATGAGCAGAAGCTTAAAGTAGGCTATTGCAGAAAAAATGGTCAATAAGTTTCTGAAATGAAAAGGTGTGTAATAAACATGCAGTTTCATTTTGGTATGATCTTATGATAGGTATTCAAGTATTTTGACCTCTGCAAGTTAGATGGAAAAATGTTGCATAGCAGGGTATTTTTCTAACCCGATGGATGGATGGTTTAACTTCATGGACAAAATTTTAATTTGCCCCAGTAAATCCATTTATAAAGTTCAAGAAGATCCAGCTGTGGCACATTACTCCAATGTTTGCCTATAGGCTTTGACAAGAAGGAAACACAGAATGCTTGAGATGTTCATTGATGAAGATTGATGTAATACACTTTCTTTAGTCATGATCAGTCATATCCACTATATAGGATAATATTGCAGAGACCTTACAATGGGTGCTAGCTCAATACCATCCACCCCATGATAAGACTTCTGTCTGTCAGGTCTAAAGGCTCAAACAACCTTTAGTATCTTTAAAATGGACATAACTGAGACTAGTGGTCATTTTTATGTGGCTATTTGTTTTTAGGTCATAGCAGTATGGACCAAAATGCATTGTTTCGCCCTTGCTCATAGATTAATTTAAGGTTTTGAACTGTTACAAAGACAGTAACTGTGCTGCAGAATTTATAAATTGCTGAAACATGTTTTTCCTCTTGTGTTATGAACCCATTATGAGAAATGAATTGTATGCCAAGAACAATAAGAGATGTTTAACTTTTGGCATTGATTTGCTGTTTCTGAAATTACTGATAGTTTTGACTGTTTTAGTCTATTCAATAAACATTTTTTATAAAAAAATAGAGTTTGATAATAACACAATAGCATATTACAATTGTAAATATTTCTAATGTTTCTGCTGCTCCTTTCAATTAGTATGGGTTACTTTGCTTGAACACCTACACTGTGTACACAATCTGTATTCAAGAATATCTCTACCACATTTTTGTGCTGTCTATTCATGCAGAGAGATTATACTAAATGTAGATCTAGTCTACACATTGTGGTAACCTTTATAAACCCCCCTCAGTATATAAGGTTACAAGAAAATCAGTAAGAAAACTAAAACTTTGAGGAAGAAGTTCGGAGTTATGCTTGCAGTATCTATTCACTCAGAATGGTGTACACTTACCCTGGGATTCAATAAACTCCATGCAGGAATAGTGCTATTACTGCATGGAATGAACCATGTCCATTTCTGCTTAGCTTTAACAGCAGCACACCTTGCATATTCTTGATGGCACGCTCCTGCTAAGGATAAGTGGACACTAACACTACTGAGTGCAGTGGGTGTGTTTAAATAGTGCATGCACAAGAAACATGCCCCCTGCACTCAGAAAGTGCTATCAAAGCACTTTTTAAATGCATTTTGGTGTCTGCTGACACTGAAAGGAAATAAAATAGCAAAACAGTGTCTGCGGACATTGAAATAGCTAGGAGATCCTGAAATAAATGCAGGTGGTGTGTGACAGGTACTGTCACACACCCCCCTGCATTGTCAAAGTGCCATATGGCCCTTTGCAAGTGCTTTCAGTGTCTGTGGACACTGAAAGCAGCTATCTTAATAGGAAGCAATGCAGGGTGCGTGAGATAGGTACTGTCGCACACCCCCTGCATCGTGAAAGAGCCATACCCAACCAACCCCTCAACTATACAGGTTGTCGCAAAATGCCCATATGCCTGTCTCACATACCTCTCAACCTTCTGTACAGAGCCATAAATAATGAGGGGTTAAAGGCCCAAAAATAGGGACAGTTTTTAAATAGTGCTCATACAAACTTGGAAAGTTGATAGAATAACAGGTTTTGCATTAGCACATATTTTTTGAAGGGTATGAAGTCTGAAACTCAAATGTCTGTCATTATGTTCTGACTTAAACCCTGAGTGATTTGAAAATGATTTGCTAGAAAATCACAGTCATTTGAGAAATGGACCAAAAATATGAGGCAATAAGCTGGACATTCTGAAAAAAATCTGTACAGCTGAGAGGTATGCTGCCTCATGTTTTTGGTGTGTTCCTCCAAATATCTCTCCCACCTGGCAAATAGCAGAGGATTGGAGCCATTAAATAATGACAAACATTTGAGATGAAGACTCCACATCCTCCGTTAAAGTCATGCTAATTCCAAACATATTATTCTATCAACTTTCTAAGTTTGCAAGATCAATATTTAAAATCTGTCCCTATTTGTCCCCTTACAATTTCCCTTACTGTGACTTACAAGGAGTATTGGTACATGTCATTAAAGTGAATTTATGAAATTCCTTTTTTTTTCATTCTGAGGTATGTTTAAGCATAGCTGAATGGGTTTGTGCATTACAGCCCTCTGCTCAGTATTGCTTAAACATCCCATAGGAGACAAATAAAAATATACAGCTAAAATCCTAATGGCATGATAGCATAGTGGTTAGAGTCCTAGGTTTGCATGCAGACATTCACAGTTCGAGTACCAAGACAGGCACGCTATTTGTACATGGGAAAACATTGTTAAAATCATCTTTGTTTTGTTTTAAATTATGTAGTAAATGATATTTGTTAACCAGGTTAGTGTAGCTGGTTCAAAATGTAAGTGTGAGTAAATATAACTTGAAATCAACCATGTATACACAAGTGTCCCATACAGTATAGTTACACCCCAAGGTAATATAAAGAAAGTACACAGAGGGACATCATGTAAAGTAAATTATATACACTTAATATGTCAGTAATGATAAATGAAGTCATAATTCTGATATTTATAAATGAAAAGTGAGCAATGATTAGCAGTGGTCAGCTCTGCTTAGCCAGTTTAAGCATTGCTTAGACTTAAAACTAAGTAGCAGTCACCTCAGCTAAGCAAATTTGCACACTGTTAAGCAGTGCTCAGCAATTACCCTGTTAAGCACTGTTCAACTCAGCTTAGCGAATTTGCTCAGTGCTTAGCTGAGTTTAATATTTTCAAAATGGTCCAATGACAGCAAAGGTTAGGAACATGGCCTTATTTAAACTGCACAGGTGGGAGTACAGCCATAACTTGTTGTAGTCTGATCTCTGCAGGAGCCATGTCAGGTATTGGAGAAGGCTCGCTCTTTTGGGTGTAGTGCTAGTGCATTTTGGAGTCCAGGGTCATGGCTGGCCTCCACATATCAAACCATGATGACAGACTGCTGCAGGGCCAGTACCAGGGCTCACAGTATAAAATGGAGGCCTGTGAACATCTGGCAGTTGACCTCAAAAGTGCCACTGGTATCCCCCGAACTGGTGAGCAGGTACGGCATCACTATGCTGACCTAAAGTGGAGGAAGGGGGTGCTCTTGGCCAAATGGATTCAAGATGCTTGGGACAACCATGCTCCAGCAGTTTGTAAGTATCTCAGATAAAGGTGTACCAGATTCTAGCCTGAGTATGTGATAGACAGGTATGCATAATTTTTGTTTCTCACCCCTATAGCTGTAGTGGAGAGGGCTAGTAACATTGAGGCCCTTGCAGGCTGACACATATGCATCGACAGGCTGGTGAGTACAGATCTAACTTGCAGTATATAGTGGCATAAAGTAAAAGGAACACATTGTTTACTGCCAGTAGGAATAGTGTGTACTGTGTGTAATGAATAAATGACATTTGTCACACTAATATTGATCCACAGGATATCCATTAATAAAAGAGTAATTTCACTGTAAAAGATGTATAACACAAACTGTTGTGTTTACTCTGGTATATTGTTGTAGAAATAGAATGTGTACAGGTTCATCACAGCAAATATGGCATTGACAGCTTGAAGTAACTGAGTTTTTTTCTGAGAACCAGCTAGTATGCAAAACAGTACAATGTGGAGCTGTAAACCAAGATATATAAAGAAAATATGAAATATTGTATGCATTAAGTTGTGAACCCTGAATAGTAATGTCTACAGTATTATAGTGTGTCCCCTGCAGCATTGCATTCTTGTGTTAACTTTTGCTTTCCAGATAGTATCATTTCAATGGATTAATGCACAGTACAATAACTATCTGCCATGCATGAATGTCAGGATTACAAGGTCAGACTGTCTAACCCAGAGAGTATTAGGCAGAAATCAGTCAACCAAGTAACATCAGTTTCCCAGTAACTCAGTGTGATGGACAATAGCCCTGTTTTTCATTTTAGCACACCCAGACATGGTTCGAATCCAGGGAGTGGTACTGAGATGTGTGCATATATACACTAAAGAAACCTGAATATTGTAGAAGCAGTAGAAAGTGTTAACAGATATTTTCTCCACAGGTCTTACAGATAAACAAATGTGAGTAGTAGCTGGATGAAGGGTATACTAATACACCGTGTACAACTGTTCCACTGTCCAAGCCCATATGCCCGCAAATGACAGGAGGATAGGTACATACACCATGCACACTCTCCTTTACATGTCCCTCAAGTGTCACGCTGTCATGGCTAGTGTTCACTGTTGCCAATAACCTTGGACACAGATAGGAATCCAGGCAAGCATGCCAGTAGCAGACTCACACAATATCAGTGCAGGGTACCTCTTCTCTGTCAACTATGTAATCCTAACATGTACAAGCCCCCTACAGTAATGTAGGCATTGTCCTCTCTGTCTGCCCCACACCATTACAGGTTGACAGTCTAATGGGTATGTATGTGCTACAGAAGCTATGGGCCATAGGTAGATGTAAAGTGTGGCCAGACTTGTAGAGTATAGAGTAGTACAGTTGTGAAAAATTTAAGCCTATACAGTTAATGAACTTTTTTCTCTCCACCCACCCCTCATCTGCATCAGTAATTATTATTCATATACTACGGGTATGTTGTTCTCAAAACCTATTGTTGGGACGTGTTCTATTATTGTTCATATATTTAATTGGTTTCATATTAATATACCTTGTTCAACTACTATTATTGGTGGCCTGTTGCCATCAATGTAACTTGCATGCTGTTAAAATGCTTACTATTTTTCCATTTATGCATGTGTTTTGTTTGCTATGCAACTGTTTCAAATCTGTTGGTTTGGGTTAATTGGAACACCCTTGCATGCTGTTATAACTAATTTTGAAATGTTTTGTTCATGAATAACCAATATATCTTGGATAACCTCAACACCATAGCATATTTGGGAAGGCAGATCCCGGTGGATCCACCTGTCCCACCTCATCTGGCCATGGCACTGAGCCCCAGCATGTCTGGGACCCAACCTGGAACTTCCTCATCTGGTGGTTCTGCACCACCTTTGAGTGGAACTGCCTCAGGGTTTAGAGCCCCCTGGGTGTGGAGAGGAGCCTATCACATGCCACAAGTTCCTGGGCATGGTGCACTGTGTCATCTGCTCTGAGTTAGATGGATGTCTGTGCCAGATGGAGGACCACCTAATGCACCTGGAGGGGCAGGCTGCCCCTGTTGTCCAATCCCCAACACAGCCACCATTGGGGCCATGAAGGTGCAGTGGTGACTGCCCATGGGTGGGGACCTCAGTCCCACTGTATCCATTTGGGGGCTCATGGGCCTCTGATTCCCAAACAACCTCCCTGTCCAAGGTTTTTACCCCCATCCTGTGTCATATACCACCCTGTCTGCTGTCCTGTGTGTCTTGTCTGTCTGCAACTGCAACCTATCCTTCCCAACCTACTTTCCCAAACATACCTGCAGCCCTTCCCAACATCCCACTCTCACCTTAATAAAAAACAAAAGTCATCTATCCCACAAAAAAAAATCATTGCCCCATACATAGCTCTACATTTTGCCCCCATGTACAGTGAAATTAATCAGTCTACATACAAATTATTCTACAAATGTCTGTCACCAATACCCCTCCCTGTGGGGTGTGAGGCTGTAAATTTCAAAGTCTGCACATTATTCACAGCTGTTGCTGCAGAACCAATGTAGAGCTATGGTCCTTTCCTACACCTATCCTGCACATCTCTAGCTGGTTTTCCAAATGTTTTACCCCCTGCTTGCCTCCATTTCATCACTTTCTATCACCCTTTTTTTCTTTTCTTTAATTAAAATTAGTGTGGATGAAAGCAGGAGTAAGCAGTGCTAAGTGAAGCTAAGAGGACTTAACCATCTGTTAGCATCGCTTAGCTTCATGCAAAACCACACAAACCCACTTACAACTGCTTAGAAGTGCTATAATCACTCTGTCTCCATCAGCCATTGTTCTGCCCAGCAACAAAATAATCAATCCTGCCAAGTCTCAAGCCAAGGATGCTATGCATTACAATCACAACAATGTACCACTACATCATCTGAGCTGTGAGGATTTGTTATGTTTTTATAAACATATGATGCATTATGATCATTTAACATTAATGAAAAAGTCACCCTTACTAAGTCTTGGACCAAAGACCCTGTGCACCACAATCACAGCAATGTAGCTCTCCACCATCTGAGTTGTGGTAATTTGTAATGCTTTTACAAACATATCATGCACAACAGCCATATAACATAAGGGAAAAATACATATCCGTAGTACTCTGATATACATATATATATATATATATGTATACATATATATATATATATATATATATATATATATATATATATATATATGTCCCTAAAGGACCAAATTCAATACAGGAAGAATGCCAGGCACCCAGCATTACTGCAGCACAGGTTAAAGCTGCATTGTCCAAGGCCAAGAATACAGCTTCCATGGGACCCGATCATATCCCTTGCTGTGTTCTACATGAAGTACAAAGTGAACTTGCACCACATCTGTGTGCCCTGTTCAGTCACAGCCTCACCTCAGGCTTTGTCCCTACTGAATGTCACACTGCTACAGTTATCTCTCTCCATAAAGGGGGAGCAACTACGACTACATACCATGGGATTTATTGTCCCATTAGCCTGATGAGTCTGATATGTAAAGTTATGGAGCATGTCATCATGGACCTGACTAACAAAGATAGAGGAAATCTCTGAAGTCTGGACCCCATGCAGTTTGGCTTTGTGAAAGGGAGATCATGCCTGCTCAACCTGGTTGACTTCTTTGAGTCAGTCAACAGAGCTGTGGATGAATGTAAGGCAGTGCATACAGCCTACCTCAATCTGGCCAAGGCCTTTGATACCATTCCTCACTCGGAAATTATTGATAAACTCACCAAACTAGCCATCAACCCTACAGTGGATATAAAAAGTGTACACACCCCTGTTAAAATGCCAGGTTTTTGTGATATATAAAAAATTAGACCACAATAAATTATTTCAAAACTTTTCTCATCTTTAATGTGACCTATAACCTGTACAATTCAATTGAAAAACAAACAAATCTGTTAGGGGAAAAATATAAAAAATAAAAAACATACAATAAGCTGGTTGTGTGCACACCCTTAAACTAATACTTTGTTGAAGCACCTTTTGTTTTAATTACAACATTGAGTCTCCTTGGTTAGGAGTTTATCAGCATGGCACATCTTGACTTGGCAGTATTTTCCCACTCTTCCTTGCAAAAGTGCTCCAAATCTGTCAGATTGTGAGGGCATCTCTTGTGCACAGCCCTCTTCAGGTCACTCCATAGATTTTCTATTGGATTTAGGTCTGGGCTCTGGCTGGACCATTCCAATACTTGAATTTTCTTCTGGTGAAGCCATTCTTTTGTTGATTTGGATGTATGTTTGGGGTCATTGTCATGTTGAAAGGTGAAATTCCTCTTCATCTTCAGCTTTCCAGCAGATGCCTGAAGGTTTTGGGCCAAAAGTGACTGTTATTTGGAACTGTTAATAATTCTCTCCACCTTGACTAAATCCCCAGTTCCAACTGAAGAAAAGCAACCCCAAAGCATGATATTGCCACCACCATGCTTCACCGTGAGGATGGTGTTCTTTTGGTGATGCAAAGTGTTGTTTTCGTGCCAAACGTACCTTCTGGAATTGTGGCCAAAAAGTTCAACCTTGGTCTCATCAGACCATAACACATTTTCCCACATGCGTTTTGGAGTCTTGATGTACTGTTTTGCAAATTTTAGCTGGGCTTGGATGTTTTTGTGTGTAAGAAAATGCTTCCAACTTGCAACCTACCCCATAGTTCAGACATATGGAGAATATGGGAGATCGTTGTCACATGTAGTACGCAATCACTACTTGCCAGAAATTCCTGCAGCTCCTTCAGTGTTGCTGTAGGTCTCTTGCCAGCCTCCCTGAGCAGTTTTCATATTGTCTTTTCATCAATTTTGGAGGGAAGTCCAGTTCTTTGCAATGTCACTGTTGTCCCATATTTTCTCCACTTTTTGATGACTGTCTTCATTGTGTTCCATAGTATATCCAATGCTGTGGAAATATTTCTGTACCCTTCTCCTGACTGATACCTTTCAACAATGAGATCCCTTTGATGCTTTGTAAGCTCTCTGTGAACCATGGCTTTTGCTGTAGCAGGCAACTGAGTAAATGTCAGGAAAATCCTACTAGGACAGCTGAACTTTATTTGGCATTAATCAGAGTCTCTAGTTGATGGCAGGCATGAATGCAAGAAGACTGAATGCTGTAATTAAATCTAAAGGTGCTTCAACAATGTATTAGTTTAAGGGAGTACACACATGCAACCAGCTTATTGTACATTTTTTTTATTTTTTATATTGTTTCCCCTAACATATTTGTTTGTTTTCAATTGAATTGTACAGGTTATAGGTCAAATTAAAGGAGGGAAAAGTTCTAAACTGATTTATTGTGGTCTCATTTTTTATATCACAAAAACCTGGCATTTTGACAGGGGTGTGTACAATTCTTATATCCACTGTATATCACTAGGTGGGTTGTTAAATTGGCTCACAGATAGAACACACAGTGTGAAAGTAGCAAACTCCAAGTCAGACTGCTGACCAGTCATGAGTGGAGTCCCACAGGGATTGGTTCTGGGTTCTCTCCTGTTCAGCATCTACTATGCAGGAGTCCAGGCCAACAGAAAGGGACTCTGACTCACCAGGTTTGCAGACAACTGCAAGCTGGGAGCCATTATTAACACCACAAGAGATGCAGACATCCTACAGAAAGGCCTCACTGAGACCAATGACTGGTGTCAAAATCATGGCCTTAAGCTTAACACCAAAAAATGCATTATCATCCCCTTTGGTAAAAACTCAGTTCCCACTAATTACCACATTGATGGGAGCCCATTGAACACTGAAGGCGTTATAAGAGATCTGTGGACATAGGTTGACAGCAACTTGTCCTTCAACCACCACATTCCCACTGTGGTCAGAAAGTCCTATGTGGCACATTTCATTACCAATGGCTTTGGTTCCATGAGGAAAGAGGTCACTATCTTTCTCTACTGTTCTCTCATTAGACTAATCATTGGGTATAATGCCCCATTTGGCATGTACCTCACTAGACACCTGCAACAGCTGGAGAGGCCACATAAGTACCTCATTAAGAGGATCTTAGGCATTAAACACATGTCCTACACAGACAGACTCAAAAGACTCCAATTATTTTCTGTCTCATATCTCCAACTTAGAGGCCATCTCTGCTTGACTTTCAAAGCCATGTCTGACCCAGCTCTGTTAGAAATGCTACATCTAAAGAAATCCCAGTCCCTCTGCACCACACGCTTCAGAGACCTCAATCTCATTACCACAATCAAAAGCACATGCTGGAGGGAGAGGTTTCTCACCCAGAGACTGCCAATGTTCTGGAATAGACTTCCCATACATGTCAAACAGAGCACCTTGCTGTCCCCCTTCAAGAGAAATCTTGATGAGTGGATGGGTAATAGAAAGTTCACCCCAGGGATCAGTCCAGTGGCTTTACTTGATAGAGGCACTGGGAACTAACGTCGGGCGGCATGATTCCAGGGCACTTCTATGGCCTAGTCTTGTAAAGACTCCAGGGCCATTAGCCTAGTACACACCTATGAACCTATATGTGTGTGTGTGTGTACCTATCTATCTATCTATATATATATATATATATATATATATATATATATATATATATATATATGTATATCCTCATACCTGTCAACTGTCCAGAGTGTTGCAAACTGACCACGTGTTTACCTCATATTTGTGGACAATGCTTCATACAGTTGTGTATTGTCTGGCAAATCACTGGCAAGCCAGTAAAGACTGAGGTCATAACATAATAGCATATATTTGAATGTCAGATGTCATATCCTGTGGCGAAATCCTGTGAATGCGAAACCATATAAGTATGTTACAGCTAGATTTATAAAGTATCAGTATCTTCCAGCCTTTGCCAACTATTGATGTGTGCCTGTGTGCAGATGTCTTGCTCTAACTGGAGTTAGGAGTCTTAGCATGAAACTCATGCCATTGCAAGCATATCTTGTCCTGAAGGATGCTGACATTTGTGTAATTACTGACACCTGTTCTGCAGCTGTGGAAAGCACACTAACCTTGCCAGGTTACGCATCCCACCATATGTTTAGACCACACATGGAGGGCTGAAAAGCCACAGGAGGTGGATTATTAAACATTATCATACACACATTCAATTCCAGGCTGGCCAAACACTATGATGCACGGGAGACATCCTAAGTGCAGTTAACTGTTGACAGAAGACCTACACAAATCATAGCTAGCTACAGACCTCCAACCATGACTCTGGACACCCACTACTCCTATCTGGACTTGCCTGAATCTGTCAAGATTCAACAATCTACCCTGCTCCTGAGTGACTTTAACTACCCAACCATAGTGTGAATGACCTATTCTACCTGAACATTAATGCACAGAGATTCTTCGGCTTTGTCAATGGCAATGCGGTGGATCAGCTTGTCTACACTCCTACAACAGGTGGAAATATCTTGTACCTGGTCCTAACCAACATGAGTAGCCACTGTAGTACTCCGACAGTGTCATACCCCTTGGCAAGATCTGACCACACAGCCATCACTGTTGAGGTCAACATCTCCCCTGCCCCCCCTTGTCAGGGTCATACAAAAATAACTTTCCAAAACTGACTAAAAATCCCCTCAGAGCAGGTAGAAGTAGCTTCACAGCCACTGTCCTGTCACGTGGAACTAGCAGTAGTGCCCAAGCCTACACCACAATACTATGTGAGCACCTACATAGCTGTATGGACTCAGCGATACCTGACAGGACAAAATCATCTCCCTTAAAGTAGGGTAAACCTCTGTGGTGTACAGCAGCAATACACAAATACTATAATAGGTGGGAATAATTGCTGGATAGGGGGAAGAAGGAGTAGTTGCTGAATTGGAAGCCATGTCACCTTGGTCTGAACAAGCAAATAAGGTCATAGGTGAATTACCTTAAAGCTATCTTTAAGTGCAAATTTGGCACATCCATCAAGGCCAATCACTAGGCCTTCCACACATATGTCTGCAGTCCTAGAGGCAACACCCACATCTGCTCTGTAGTGGTGGTCAGTAACACCACATACACATATGGCATAGATATAGCCAACCTGCTGCAGACAGGTTAAGTGTAAACATCACCCCACTGTCTCCCCATCGGTACACATGGAAATTCACAGCACCTGACCCCCACCCCTCATCATCAGGAAGTAGGTCTGTAATGCCCTCACAAAGGCAACACACAGAAGTCTTCATAGGCCTGATACCATCATTGGCTGCATCCTACACAAAGTCAGGCATGAGCTCTCAGCTCCATTACACAATGTAGTCAACCAAAGCCTGAGCACCAGTATCATCCCATCTGCACAGGGGACAGCCACTGTCATCCCTATACACAAAGGTGGAGCAGTCCAGTGACCCAGCCAATCATATGCACATCAGCTTAACTAGCCTGATCTGCAAGGCCATAGAAGGCAATATCAAGAACCTTATAAACAGGGACATCAGCAACCTCAAAATGCTTGAGCCCATGTAGTATGGTATTGTCAAAGGGAGATCAGGCCTGTTAAAGCTGGTTGTCTACTCTGAAGTGGTCAACAAACACAAGGATTAGGGGAGGATGGTACACACTGCCTACCTTCACCTAGCCCAAATCTCTCACAATCATCCCCAGGTGGCCATGATACATAAGCCTACACAGCTAGGCATCAAACTGTATGTCACCAGATGGGTAGCTAACTGGCTCAATGGTAGTACCCACTTGGTCAAAGTAGTGGAAGCCACCACTAGTAGTAGACTCTTACAGAGCGCTGTACCCCAAGGATCAGTCTGGGGGCCTCTACTGTTTTAGATATAGGTTTTTGAGGTAAAAGACAAAACCAGTGGATGACCAAGTTTACAGATAATTGCATGCTGGACACTGTCTGACATTACCCTACTGATGTGAGCATCCTCCAAGAAGTCATTACCCAAATTAATGACTGGTGCAAGAAGCATTGCCTCAAACTGAATGGCAAGAGATGCATCACTTTTCCTATTGTGGTAGATGTCATCCAGACTAATTATGACAGTAATAACAATGTACTGAGCATGCAATCAGGTGTGAGGTGAATGCACACCAAAGTTGGTAGCAACCTGACAGTTCCCCACCATATGAGCACCATTGTACAGAAGGCGGTCTACGTGGCCCACCTTATGTCATCCAGGAACCAGGAGGCCACAACATCCCTGTACTCCACCCTTATAAGATGCATTAGCGAGTACAATGGCTCCTTTGGCATGTACCTTGCCAAGCAAATGCAGCAGTTGCAGAGACCACAGAGGTTCCTGACCAGGCAAATCCAGAGTCTGCATCACATATCCTATACAGATAGGCTGAAAGCCTTGTCCCTGTACTCAGTTTCATACAGACTGATCATAGGGGACCTGTGTCTGGCATACATGAATGTCAGGATTACAAATAATGAGGGGACATTTCCAAATCAGCTTTGATGGTGTTTCTATATATCCATAAGACAAACTCCACTCACACAACACACACGCAAGGCCCTCACTTGGTCTGTGACATGTATAGTACTTGTTGACAGGAAAGTGTAGTCTCCCACACAATATACTGTCTGTAAAATGCACTCCCTCCCAATGTCTAGTGGAGTACGTGCATAGCCCTCTTGAAGAAGAAGCTGGACTACTACATGGAAAATGGAAAAGGCACCCCTTTGATCCAGCGTGTGTCCCAGCTGGACAGGGAAAACAGGTGCTGGCTTTAAAGAGACATGGGTGAAAGTCTGGGCTAGGCTTATGAGGGCATTAGGGCCAATAGCCTGGTATCATCTTATGAACCTATGCATCTAGTACTTTACATGTTTCCTGTATGTATTGCAGACTGTCCTGCAATGTTGTCTGCATTAATCCCTGTGGGCCTGAACTGTGTAGGTACTGCAGTGAGAGAGTACTCCCTTGTTCCTTCATCAGTTATTATCACATATCGTTAAAACTTGTCATTGTGTCTGGTCTATAGCAGTAAGTCAGCTCTTACAGTACTTGCAGATGCACTTGGTGAAACTGTATAGCTCACTCCAATAGCCTTGGTCTTGGTCACACTTACCATTCTGCTAATAGACCCATCACACAGTAGGATTTTTCACCCTTTGTTGAGAGCCTTACAGTATCTGTGAAAGAGATGGATTGTGGTAGGCAGAACTACCATAAGGTCAGGCCTGAAGGGCCATAGGTGGCAAAGCTATGCCAGACTTTACCAGTAGTGTGTGTGTGTGTGTGTGTGTGTGTGTGTGTGTGTGTGTGTGTGTGTGTGTGTGTGTGTGTGTGTGTGTGTGTGTCAGCAATACTGCAGGGTATTAATTTAGATATGTTGTCTTCCCCTTGCAGGTGAACATGGGGGTTGGTGTCTCTCCCCCTCGTAACCTGATGTCAGTGTCTTAGTGGACTCCTATGATGATGCTGGTCATAGTGAGGCACAGATGGGGGTTTTGGGGCCTGAATCTGTGCCCTTGGTTGATAACCCACTTTAACCCACAGTGTCCCCGCACACAGTCAGTATGACCACACATACCTCTTCTCCAGCAGTCACAGATAATGGAAAGTTGGAGGGTGGTGGCATGGATTAGGCTAATGTGGTGATTATTGCAAGTGTGAGTCTAGAAATGAGCCATAGCCAGACAGCAGGTGAGGTCACACACAAGCAGATGGACAGGGGTGCTCGACGTAGGACTGCTGCCCATCAAGCCCCTGTCACAAGTGCCACAGCAGGTGTCCCCAGATGCATGACACCATCCATCATGGAGGCACAGGCATGCACTGACCTCAACACCAGACAGATGCTCAGGGTCAAGAATGCATGACGACCTCCACGGCATTTATGATGCCATACGTTATTTTGCCAATGTCGTGCATAGACAGTGGGGTGAGACATTCTCACTGCTCAACCGTGCAATGTCTGTGCTTGAGTATGTGGTGGGAGTAGGGCATTGGTAATGTGGATGTAGGTCAGCAACATAATCAACTGAGAGCCACGTGGCCATGCACATACACATGGGTGTACCACCAGCACTACTGAAGGGCGGGTTCTGTCCACACCACACCAGAGCAGGCTATCGGTACATGCTCCTGACCACTCTCCTCAAGGATGCAGAGCTAGCAGACAGCAGTCACCATCAGGGAGTAGTACTACATCTGTCCTTGGGCCTGGTGGTGCCAGTGAGATTCCTGGCAGAATCAGTTCCTACACCCCTGCTGGGAGACAGTGAACTTTACATCCTGCCATGTATGGTCCACAGCTGTCCAACATAGCCACGTGTTGGGCATCCACACGCCTTGATGGTCTGCAGACAAACACTCACACATCCCTATCACAGGCCGGCCACCACCAGACATGCACAGCTCCTCTGCACAGCCCAGCTGATCATCACCCCTCCAGAAATAGGCACACACATGATGTCAGCCATATGCCCCAGCCGAGGCTTCTGGTAATCCTACACGACACACTTTGCATGTGATGAAACGTGCCAGAACCCTCTTATCCATAACATAAATGCAGGGACATGCTCATATGGGTCTTTAGCACAGGGGGAATGTTGTACATTTTAGCAATGTAATGCTGTGTAAGGTGCTATCTGCTGGCAATAGTTATGGGTACAGATAGAAGTGTGTGTTGTGTATCTTGCTAGCCATGATGCACTATTGCTGTTAGTATTGCTGACTGACTGTAGTGTCACATACTGTATTCTGTTTGTGTTCCCGGTGCATGTGTGTCTGCAGGCTGTGGGTCTGCCAACAGTAGCAATGATGAGTAAGGTGAAGTAGAAACACAGTGACCTTTTCATAGCCAGGGTACAGCTGTATATGTACCTATTTACCAGGTGTGTTTACATGCAGCAGGGTGTGAGTGGCAGTTGTGGCAGACAGTGTGGCCTTGCATACATACCCATGACACAGCCAGCTAGCCTTCATACATGTCACCTGGGTGTTCTGTAGGACTGCAGGCTCACACATGCAGAGGAGGTTACTTGAGTACTGACACTAGGTCCCTCACAAGCTTAGCCATTACTTTAACTAAAACAGATTCAGCTATCGGCACCTGCTGCCCCTGGCATTTCTGTGCCATCCACTCAACCTTCATGCAGTTGATGAGGTTATGCCTAGTACTGTGTATGACAGGTTTGGGGTATGTATTCCTGACACAGGTCAGCCTGTGTTAGTTAACCTGACAATCACCAGCATGTGTGTCTGCTAACTCATATGCATGTCTGGCCTCTTGTGCTGGTAGTGCACATGGTGTCATAGTCCTGTACATGGGGCAGCTGACAAAGGACTGAACACAGACCCTACCTGCATAGTTGTATGAATGATAGCACTAGATACATAACACAAATAGCACAGAGGTAATGTAGTGTGGCAGTGTCTGCCACTACTATTCAAGTGGGTGACAACTGCAGAGGCTGTTAGGATTGCTAAGTTCAGAGGCCCTTAACATGTTAGAGCCATCTGACACACACACTCACACACTGCTACATGGGGACATGCATTGCAACACACATGCACATGGAGGTGACACTTCTCAGAATAGATGACCTACCCATCTATTTATGTACAATACACAGTGATATGACCATTGCATGCACCACTGTGGCTTGGTGTTGAAAACTGTGTAACTGTGCTTCTACAGTGGATGACATCTGTATGAGCTGAAATTAGGTTGGCAATGGGGGAGTTCACAGGGTGGAAGAGGCAGACAAAATAGTATAGCCATCACATACATACAGTAAAGACAGTCACAGGGGCTGTGCATACAGAAACACATACACAATTGTCAATAGAAAGATTAGTATCTCTATGTATCCACTTGTATGTACTATAGTGCTATGTACACATGACATGCCCCACATGGATTATATGCCTGGGACATAACACACAACCTCTTCCAATGAGTAATCTTGTGAATGCCTTTATGGACAGTGGGATAACCCATCAGAGATAGCAATTGGTCTTGTCTACTGCTCCTACAAACCTGCACAAGTGATAGAGTGACAGACTTTGTATCAGCATGATGTGTCAGTGAGGTACAATGTCTTCTGATGGCATGTGTGTCACTACGGTTACTGTGACATATTTGGTAATGATATCACAGGAATGCTCATTGTTAGGGGACACAGACCATGTATAGGTTGCAAATGTGGATATTCCATATACTTCTGTACAGATGACTGGAATGGGTTGTATATTGCTACATGGTACATATGAGGCAGATGACATTAACATGCTCTTTAAAGTAATGTCATGGGTAGGGGGTCAGCAGGATTTAAA
>NC_056730.1:905825801-905843301 GCF_019279795.1 Protopterus annectens
TGCACAATACAGTTATATAGTCGATGTGAGTTCTAACATTGCCTATGATTCTCTAAGTGTAGGAGCATGTCGAGTATGACCTTCCATACTGAGAGTGGACACCATTCCAGAGATATGTTTACTCTGGTCTGGGTTTTTTTGTGCTACAGCCATACCTTCCAGAAGTAAACAGGAATTTGCTAGAGGTACAGGGTTGTTTTAGCAGACATTTTCTGACATATCTGAAGTCTAACACTGGAATGCATTTTATCATTACCTAGTGACAGACATCCTCAGATCATGACAGTGCTTTACCAGAGGAATACAAGATGTATGATGCACAGACTAATATTCTTAGTCCAACTATATACATTCTTGCCTAAAAAGGCCAGTTGAGAGGTGTGGCTACAGCCAGTTGACTGATGCCACTTTGTAAACAATCCAGCAACTTGGTGATATACTGGCTGGAGATCTCCAGCTTGTATGGTATTTTTACCTGGAAAGTCATAGCCTGGTGTGGCCATACCTCTCAATTGTACAGGTTTTGGCAGACTGTCCAAGTGTTTGTCTAGAAGTTTCATCCAGTCTACATACACTTGTGCTTGTATGGCAAGTTTGTTGCATATAAGTGAAGACTGACATTACAAAATAATGACAGACATTAGTGTTTCAGACTTCATAACCTCCAGACAATTACTGATAATGCAAAACCCATTATTTTACTAACTTTCTCAGTATGTAAGGGCAATATTTCTAACACGTGCCTATCATTGGGCCTTTGATACACTTTTATTTATGACCTTGTCCAGATGTCTTGCTGCCAGAGGTTGAGAGGTATGGATGTGAGTACAGAGGACATTCTACTGTGCAGAAATGTTCATTATACGTGTAGTACATTCCACATAACACTGTGACTTCCAAGTATGTCAGTGGCAGAGCAGTACTGAGTAATGTGTTGAACCATTGACAGTTGTATAGAGGTTGATAGGTTACTATGACGTTAGTAGGGTATTTACCCTGAAGCCCTTATAAGCCACACAGATGAGAGTGTAGCCCATGTTAGGACATGTTAACACACAGAGCCCCTGTCTAGCAGGGACACAGGTGGAATCACAGGACTGTATTTTGTGTTTCTCATGCACTTATAAAGGGAGCACATCT
Organism: Protopterus annectens; assembly: GCF_019279795.1. Classification (NCBI taxonomy): domain Eukaryota; kingdom Metazoa; phylum Chordata; order Ceratodontiformes; family Protopteridae; genus Protopterus; species Protopterus annectens. The sequence goes on from NC_056730.1 coordinate 905,826,942, forward strand.
CTAGGGGTATTGAGGCACTTGGCATGCTGTGGACAGGGAGTGTATTCCATAGATGGGGAAGTGTGTGGGACACATATCTGTCACAATGACAGGCTATACTGATATCACACCCCAGGTTGATGCTGCACCTACAGGTTGATGGATTGGGCCTTGACTTCCAGATGTGCAGCAGTCCCATCAAGGCAGGGTCTGGATTGATTTGTATGCCAGACAGGGGTCACCTCAGCAGAATCTGTATGGAATTGGGTATAGGGAAAGTGATGTTAGCCTATCTGTGTAGGGAAGGTGTTTGGGGTTTAGGGTAAGGCCTTATTGTTTGCAAGACCCTGGTGTGTGAGGTCTACATGGTCTGTGGTGTGTAGATTTGTGGAGTTCTCATGTGTTTTTGCCTCTGATGGGTCCTTTGTTTGGGTTGTGGTTATGTGGAACTCCACTTACATGGGTGTGTGTTGTGTATTTGCAGGTTTTGTATATTGACTCCATACACTACATTACACTTATGTTACTGCACAATTTGTTCTGGTTCTGCACATTCTGCATTTGTCTAGCCAGTGGTTCCCCTTCCCCTTATGTGTGTCTCTTTGTCCTTCTGTAGTCCAGTCACAGGCTTTGGCCACAGTGGCTGCTGTTATGTATTTGTAATTCTAATGTGAGCGGAATAAATATCATAACATCACACACAAGGTTGTGGACATCACACCCTGAGTGTACCTATTTAGCAGGTTGTCCATCATTGCACCACTACATTTCCTGTGGTCCTTAGATGGATTGTGCTGCTATATGGTATTATGAGGTTACATGTGTGACTAGTTGTCAGTGTCACAGACAAACGCTCACACATGGGTACAGGGTGTTAATAATGTTCTGTCAAACATAGACAGTTGGGAGACCTGTTTGGTAATTGCTTGCTTTCTCTTATGGGTATGATGTCTGCTTCCTCACTGTCTGCCATTGCTATTTTGACATTACCCTTTCTCATTTTGCAAATAGATGGCAGGCAGATGCACTGTTAAGACAAGCCAAACAGATATACACGGCATACTTGTGCTCCTTCTGTGACAACCTGTGTCATTCCAGGGGTATGGCTGTTGGCCAGTGACATGTCAGTGCTGACACAGAAAGGTGGCAGCCTTTTATATACTGGCAGTACACTGGCCTTCAGGTACCTGTTGTTCTACTAGGCACCATACCTCTCCACTTCTGACAGGCAGACATCTGCACAAAGCCATAAGTAATTGGGGGACAAAGGTCTAACTATAGGGACTGTTCTTAAGTATTGGCCTTACAAACCTAGGAAGGTGATACAATAACAGGTTTTGCATTAGCACACACTTTTCTATAGTGTATGAAGTCTGACACTACAATCTGTCATTATTTTCTGACCTTAGTGTTATGTGATTTACCATTGAATTGCCAGACAACCACTATTTCATGATATACAGACCACAAATATGATGCAAACCTCTGGACATTCTGCAATAGGCAGGTACAGTTGAGACATACATTAGGCACTTTGTAGGTTAGTCCAAGCTGTGTACTGTCCATATGTGTGGCCCCCTGTTCATGACCTGTCCAACTTTCCTGCAATAACAGATATTAACATCTGGACTCCTACCGTAGGTGCATCTGACCTGCAAAATAGTTGGCACTGCAGTTCTTGGCACATGGCTCTGTCAACCACAGTACTGTACCTAGGTCATTAAGACACAACAGCCAGGGGAAAATGCTGGCCACATCCTGACAGTACTAACCACACATATACATATCTCATTGACCCCTGAATATTGTGGACATACTATGAGTTATTATGTTGATTGGGACAGCCCTGGCAATGTGTGCTCTTCTGCTATTTCCCTACAAACACAAACGTTACTCCATTTCTATGGGATTATGGGTGTGGGGGTACACCTGTGAACTGTACATATTTGCACAGACTGTGCTATATTTGCTTTACATTTTGGTTCCATGCAGCATAGTATTGTGCCCTGTCTTGGAGAATAGAGGCATATCACTAAAGACCACAGGTCAGATTGTAATGGCATGCATTTGAGTTTCAGACTTCTTACCCTTCAGAGCCTTACTGCAACTGCAAGACCTAATGTGATTTCACCTTGTAAGTCTGTAGGGGGCATTTCATCATTGTTGTCATTTGCGGGCCTTTGCCAGACATTTCTTAATGGTTTCTATGAATCACTTGCTGGGTAAGGCTGAGGGGTGGGTATGTGAACCCACATTGACATCTGTGCCTGTGACCTTTGACCCCCCCAGTTAGTTGGCCCCCCACATATACTGCAGTGGGATTCGTCACCTTTGCTATTACTCCATAGTGTGGGGAAGCCAATATTGGGCAGACATTTCCTGGTGTCCCACATAGCTGTCAGTTGTCTGCTGCTGTCCTAGTAGGCCACACCAATCCCTTGCATGCATGCAGTGATACCATAGCAATGCTACCAGAATATATTAACCCATTCATTTATTGTTAAGAAGACTGACTTACCTTGTGCCTATGGCAGTTGTGAGGACAATACTTAAGGGTTGCCTATGTTGGGTACACTCAGTACGCTGAATATATACGGTAAGTTACAGGTAGTGTGATGTGTGTGGTATCCATTTTATTGTGTGTGTGAGTCAGAGAGAGGTATCAGTCCCTGGCTCCCTACAGTGTCAGTGTGTGTGCTATGCATTGCCTCTTTGCCAAGGCCAGGGCATACTGGGCACGCCTCTGTCTGCCTACAGGAACTGGCTCAGGAGGGTCCTCCTCCAAGTCCCTCTGTGCCTGTGGGAATCTTGGCAATGGTTGGGAGCTGTGTGACCCTTCTCCATGTTGCTCCTGCAGCAGCTGTTTCTGCAGGATCATATTGTGTAGCATGGCACATACTATAAACATGTGTGCACATGTAACTGGAGAGTACTGCAGGGCTCCACCAGATATGTCAAGGCAGCAGAACTGTGACTTGAGCATCCCAAACAAATGCTCTATAATGATCCTGGTTTGTGCATGTGCCTCATTATGGTGAGTGAGTGAGTGAGTGTGTGTGCATTTTTGATGGACATCATCATCCATGACTTCAGTGCATAGCCAGCATCCCCCACCTGCTGGCCATACCAGATGTCCCCCTTGGTAAATCCCTAGTACAACTATGAGGAATCCCAGATGTGGGAGTCATGATAGCTTCCAGGGCTGCCAGCGCATGCATTAATGATAATGCCCTGGGCATTACACATGACCGGGCAGTTGATAGAGTGAAAGCCCTTGCAGTTTTTGTAGACCCTACCCTGTTTACCGGGTGGTGCTTGATGTGGATGTGCATGCAGTCTATGGCACCCAGTACCTCCAGATAGTCTGCTACATGGTGGAAGAGGCCTATTACTGGTCCTCTCCTCAAGGGTGCTGGGGAAGTAAGTGTGCTCACCAGCATGTGGTGACATGGCATCCAAGAACTGGTGGTATACCCTGGATGCAGATGCCTGTGAGACCCCCATGATGTCCACAGTAGGTCTTTGGAAAGTACCTGTAGCTAGTATTCTTAAGGCTACACATACCATGGTATCCACTGAGATGAGTTCCCCTCTGTTGCCTCTGGGTCTGAGGTGAGGCTGGCACAACTCGATGAATTACTGAAGTATGTCCTTGTCCACCCTTTAGCGCTGTAGTATCTCTAGATCATGTAGCCCCTGGTAGGTTAACCTGGGTCTGAATACTCTTCTCCTCCTCCTCAGTCTGGGGAGGTTGTCAGCATTATCCTCCTCACTGCCCTCAGCCTCTAGCACATACTGATGTATAAAAGTGACAGCAGCCCCTAACATTTTGTCGGTCAAAATTCCCCCCAGTGTTTACACCAATGGTGCAGAGTTTGTGGGAAAAACCAGACTGAAAGGCATTTGCATAGTTTATACTGTTGTGCTGCAGATGCTGCCTGTATGATTGGCTGACTATGATACATTCCTTTCATTCTGCTATTTCCCTTTTTTCCCTTCCCATTTCTGTCCCTTTTAAGACCCACAGTACACTGCTCAAACCCACTGCCCAAATGTAAACAGTTCTGCTATTTCCATTTTTTTTTTTTTTTTTTTTTTTTTTTTTTTCAGACCCGGTGCGCACTACAAAAACCCATTTAGCTAAAGTAAACACTTTTAAGCAGAAATTGCCCTCCCCTGGATGCGAACATGCTCATCATTTCATGGAATTTGTAAATACAGCCTCAGACACAGCCCATTGCTTAGCTGTGCTTAGCTCAAATGTAAGCCATGGAGCTCAAATGTGCTTACACCAAGCATGACACACCCCCTTTCCATGTTAGCTGCTTCTCCTGCTTACACCACTGCCTTATAGCTCCTACATGGTTAGGCGCATCCAAACAATGGTCTCCCAATTTGCTATTCAGTAAATTTTGCTCATTTGCATACCCTACTGCCTTAGTCTTTTGTTACATCAGAGCCTTTCTCCTTAGCAACCAGTGTTACCTGTTATTGTTTTGGTTCTGCATGCTACCCACTATAACGGCAAAATGCAGATTTCACTTAAAATTGCCTTTTCACATTTTTTTTAAATTTTCTGCATGATCTCATTTACGTGCCACTGCGTTACACTTAAACAGCCAAAATTGGCCAAAAAAAAAAATTATTTTTATTATTTTGCAACTGTTTTCCATGCTAATGGCCATATTTTTGGCCATTGGCATGCATAGGTTCATAGGTTCATAGGTTCATACTAGGCTATCTGCCCGAGGGCATTTACAAGCCTAGCCCATAGTTTTGTGGCTTACGCCACCCCTTTAGTATGGGGAACTATACCCATTATTTTGCTGTGCCTCTGTTGAGCAGTGACACTGAGGTAATCCCTGGGGTATATCTGCGATCTCCCATCCATTGGTCAAGATTTCTCTTGAACAAGGCCAGCGAGGTGCTCTGCCTCACATATACCGGGATTTTATTCCACAGCATAGGGAGTCTTTGGGTGATGAATCTATCCCTCCAGCGCATCCTATTAATAGCCGTGTCGAGGTTTAAGTCTCTCGCCTGTGGCTCTGACGGATCTAGATTTTTTGAGGTGAAGCATATTCATCAAATCTGGGTTTGACATGGCCTTGTATGTTAGGCAAAGGTCACCTCTGAGCAAGCGGTAAGCGACTGAATAGAGCTGGAGTTCTTTCAGTCGGGCAGCATAGGACAGATGTTTGAGACCCTTTATCCTTTTGGTGAGGAACTTTTGTGGCCTCTCCAGCTGCTGCAAGTGTCGGGTCAGATACATTCCGAATGGGGCATTGTACTCAATCATTGGTCTGATGAGTGATGAGTATGACTATGACCTCCCTTGATCTAGATGAGAATCCCTTCATGATAAGGTGGGCAATGTAGAAGGTCTTCCTAACTACTTTAGCTACATGGGTGTCGAATGACAGACTACTATCAACCTGGGTCCCCAGGTCCCTGATAACTTCTTCTATGCTCAGTGGATTGCCACCTATTTGGTAGCTAGGGTAACCTTGTTTTTCCCAAGGGTATGACTATGCATTTTTGGCATTTAACTTTAGGCCATGGCTCTGGCACCAGTTATCCGTTTCTGTGAGACCCTTCTGAAGGATATCTGTGTCAGATGTGTTTTCTACTATGGCCCAGTTTGCAGTCATCTGCAAACTTTGTCAGCCATAACCCTCCTGTGTTTGCTTGTACTGAAAAGTAGATGCCAAACAAGAGTGGACCCAGGACTGAGCCCTGTGGTACACCACTTGTGACAGGCTTTGAGTCTGACATGGCGCCAGCAACTCTGACCCTGTGGGTTCTGTCACTCAGCCAGTTTGCAACCCATCTTGTGATGTATGGGTTAATATTTAAGCTGATGAGTTTTCAATGATACCCGTGTGGGTATTGTATCAAGGCCTTCGCCAGATCGAGGTAGGCTGTATGGACTGCCTTTCCTCATCAATGGCTTTGGTGACTGTTTCGAAAAAGTCAACCAAGTTTAGAAGGCATGATCTGCCTTTGACAAAGCCAAACTGGGATGGATCCAAAGTCTGCAAATTCCCTATGTCTTTATTTATGAGGTCCATTATGATCCTCTCCATGGCTTTGCAGATAAGGCTTGTCAAGCTAATGGGCCGGTAATTTCCAGGGTCGGTGGAGGCACCGCCTTTGTGAAGTGCGACCACAGTTGCAGTGCGCCACTCCATGGGTACGTATCCAGAGGTAAGACTAAGATTAAACAGCTGTCCTAGCTGTGGGTTTAATTCCTCATTGAGTTCGTGGAGCACACAGCCGGGGACACCATCAGGTCCCATGGATGCTGTGTTTTTTGCTTTGGAGAGAGCAGTTCTCACTTGGGCGTTGGAGATGTTTGGGGGGCTGCAATCGCTTGGTATAGATATCTCTCCTTTGGGGAGGGGAGAAGTTTGCACTGAACCTGTCAGCCAGTATGTTGGCAATGTCTGTAGGATCAGTAATCTTCACATCATTTTGAACTAGTTCTGAGCATATCTGGAGGTTCCTCCCAGGTTTCTAACTTTATAGCTAAAGAAGGCCTTATGATTGTCTTTTGAGTCTTTAGCTATTTTTCTCTCAAAATTTGCTTTGGATGATTTTATGAGAGCTCTTAGTTTTTTACTTATAGTGATCAAGGGTGTCTTACCTTTAAGGATTTTGCTCTATCTTGTAGTAGCTTCCTCCTCTTGTTGTAGAGTTTGTTTATGGCTGGGGTCCACCAGACTGGACGCTTGCCTTTGGTACAAAGAGTCTTTGTTTTGCTTGGGATTGCCTTATCCATGCAGTCCTGCAGGTGCTGGTAGAAGGCATTTGTAAGTGATTCAGCGGCTTGAGTACTGTTTTCCGCCAGCTCGGGGGCCTTAAAGGAGACCACACTAGTCTTTAGAAGTGTGAAGTCAGCTTTCGAGAAGTTCTTTACTGTGGTCTTTTTATTTCAGGTGGGGTGGGATGAGGACCTCCAGCGAGATTAGTTTGTGATCTGATCTCACCAGTGAGGGGTATACTCGTGTTGAACATTGTGCTCCCATGTTCGTGATGATGAGATCAAGTATGTTTTCTCCTCTTGTGGGATGGTGACTAGTTGTTCCATGGCATTTGAGTTTATGAATTCCAGGAACTTTTGGGCTAGGGTGTTTGGGCTTGAGTAGTGTTCCCAGTCTATATTAGGGTAATTGAAGTCACCTAGTATGATGGTGTTTGGTGATACATTTATCCCTCTAGTGTTTTCAGGAAGGCCATGTGAGGTTCCTGAGTTTGTGAGGGTGGCCTGTAACATGCTACAATTTGCAGAGCAGTCTTGCCTATGGTTAATTGCACCTGGATGGTCTCCGATGCATCGCGGCGCGTTGCCACCAGTCTTGAGGTGTGGGTGTCTTTGATGAATATGGATACCCTCCTTTCTTGGTATTGTCCGGATTTTGGGGCCGAACGCATGATAAGAGGTAAAACCTGATAGTGCTGGGGTGCTCTCAGGAGCCTTGAACCAGGTTTCTGTCACTGCACAGACATCGATGTTCTCCATACTGAGAAGGGCCTCGAGTGCATTTTGAGATTTAGACTTCTGGCATTGAGCAGCATTACCCTTAGTTTTTTCCTTTTTGTGTTCTAGGGTGGTAGGTTTAGAATTTGAGCCTTGCCTAAAAAGGCACTATGGGGTGGCAAGAGCCTTTGCCAATATCCGAATCCCAGGGTGACAGGTGCAAGCCGTCCTTGCGTAGCAGCGTGGCTTGTCCAGCATGTCATCCCAGGCAGACAGACATTGAATCCCTTTGAATGACACCAGAGTTTAAGCCAATTGTTAAAGCTGATCATCTTATCTCTGTATTGTGGCATCATTCTTGGTGAAGGTAGGATACTGCTCAAGGTCAGGGTCATACCTGCCTGGGCTACATAATCAGAGAGCTCCTCAATGTCTCTTTTCATGTAGTCCAAGGAGGTATGTCTCAGGTCGTTTACACCAGCGTGGACAATGACTGAGTCGTATTTGTACCTGCTGTTGAGAGACCTGAGTGCTTGCGTTATGTGGCGGATTCTAGCACCCGACAGGCAGCTTACTGTGACCTTCTCCTTACTCAGTCTGGTGAGCGGGACGTCAGTGTGTCTGACTATGGAGTCACCAATGACTAGTGTGTCTGGCATTGTGTTTGGCCTTAAGGGCTGTGACTGTTTGACACTCTGACTGTGAGTATAATGATCATAATACATGCTTTGCTTTCAGCTGTCATGCCCCCGCTTTGATTTTTGCAGAAATGCACACAATAACCGAATACATTTCTGCATTGAACATGGCATCCAAGAACTGGTGGTATACCCTGGATGCAGATGCCTGTGAGACCCCCATGATGTCCACAGTAGGTCCTTGGAAAGTACCTGTAGCTAGTATTCTTAAGGCTACACATACCATGGTATCCACTGAAATGAGTTCACCTCTGTTGCCTATGGGTCTGAGGTGAGGCTGGCACAGCTCGATGAGTTACTGAAGTATGTCCTTGTCCACCCTTTAGCACTCTAGTATCTCTAGATCATGTAGCCCCTGGTAGGTTAACCTGGGTCTGAACACTCTTATCCTCCTCCTTAGTCTGGGGAGGTTGTCAGCATTATCCTCCTCACTGCCCTCAGCCTCTAGCTCATACTGATGTATAAAAGTGACAGCAGCCCCTAACATTTTGTCAGTCAAAATTCCCCCGAGTGTGTACACCAATGGTTCAGAGTTTGTGGGAAAAACCAGACTGAAAAGCATTTGCATAGTTTATACTGTTGTGCTGCAGATGCTGCCTGTATGATTGGCTGACTATGATACATTCCTTTCATTCTGCTATTTCCCTTTTTTTCCCTTCCCATTTCTGCCCCTTTTAAGGCCCACAGTACACTGCTCAAACCCACTGCCCAAATGTAAACAGTTCTGCTATTTCCATTTTTTTTTTTTTTTTTTTTTTTTTTTAGTTTGCGTACCGCGCAAACCCATTTAGCTAAAGTAAACACTTTTAAGCAGAAATGGCCCTCCCCTGGATGTGAACATGCTCATCATTTCATGGAATTAGTAAATACAGCCTCAGACACACCCCGTTGCTTAGCTGTGCTTAGCTCAAATGTAAGCCATGGAGCTCCAATGTGCTTACACCAAGCATGACACACCCCCTTTTCATGTTAGCTGCTTCTCCTGCTTACACCACTGCCTTATAGCTCCAACATGGTTAGGCGCATCCAAACAATGGTCTCCCAATTTGCTATTCAGTAAATTTTGCTCATTTGCATACCCTACTGCCTTAGTCTTTTGTTATATCAGAGCCTTTCTCCTTAGCAACCAGTGTTATCTGTTATTGTTTTGGTTCTGCATGCTACCCGCTATAACGGCAAAATGCAGATTTCACTTAAAATTGCCTTTTCACATTTTTTTAAAATTTTCTGCATGATCTAGTTTACGTGCCACTGCATTACACTTAAACAGCCAAAATTGGCCAAAAAAAATAATTATTTTTATTATTTTGCAACTGTTTTCCATGCCAATGGCCATAGTTCTGGCCATTGGCATGCATAGTGATAATAATACATGCTTTGCTTTGAGCTGTCATGCCCCCGCTTTAATTTTTGCAGAAATGCACACAGTAACCGAATACATTTCTGCAGTGGACACTTTTCTGGCACAGATGCCTGCCTACTTACTGAATCGCTAATTCACCTTATTTGCATGGTTTTCACCAGCAAATGAGGTAATTAGCATTATTCAGTGGTGTCCATGCCAGAATAGTGCTGGCAGGCTTCTGCATTCCTCCAGCCTTGTTTACTGAATCCCTCGGTGGCCATATTCCATGCAGGAGCTGCTACACTATTCTGGCATGGTAAAAATGCTTTATTGAATCTTGGGGTCTGTGTAGATGTTAATGAATCCATAGTATTTTTTACTTAGTTTTAAATAATAACATTCATAAGGGTTACAATATAGTTTGTGAAGTTATTTAGCATTACTTGCTCATTTAGTTAGATTTGAATGCTGATATAACAAAATATATTTATATTGTGCAAAGTACAAATGAATATATCAAGGATGGGTAGAGTAGTTCTGTTTTAATTGCATTATTTTACCTTTATATTGGCAAGAAGCACTAGAAATGTCAGAGGCAATAGGTTTTGGAATTTGGAAAAGTAGCACAATAGTGTAATGGTAACAATGATAGTGAATAGTGAATTAATTATCAGCACTGCCACTCTGCTGTTGCACTGAACTGTTATAGCTCCAGTATCATTTTTTTACTGCAGTGTTTAAATGTACCCCTAGCATTGTTTCCTTTCAAATGTGTTTTTCTTTTGCAGGTTTTAATTGGCCAGTTCTGTTTTATGTAAATAGTAAATGGCAAAGGACATATTAACAGAGGCAATGAGAATCATTAGAATAATACTTTAATCTTCAAGTCAGTGTTTCAAGCTTTATGTTATTTAATAATACATTGCAAATAAATAAATAAATAAATAAATACATAAATAAATACATAAAAATACCATTGAAAACATTCTGTAAAGGTTCATTTTTAAGTCTGTCTTCTGTTTTTATTATTTTAATATTTGATTATAAAGAAGAGCAAGAGAATTAAAGAATCAAACTAAAATTATTGCAAATAAATAGAATAGTCATTCTATAAAAAAATAATATTATTTTATTTTTGTGTACAACTAATACGGCCATAGCAAGCTATTCTCTTTCAATTTGCTGATCTCTGATCTGGCACCCCCTCAGGTTTCAGCTGAGGAAGAAAAAAAAATGGTCCTCTTATAGTGAAGGACAGCTTGCTAGAGACTGTACCACCTTCATTTCTGAATGTTGGTACACTACTTAGTATTACTAGTCATTATCTGATTATCATAGTCCGTAACATTTTTCAGCCATGACAGCAGTGCCCTTTGCCCTACTATAGCCATGTCTCTTGACCACTCTGAATAAGAATCTTTTGTTTGCACATACAATATCTGTAAAGGGATTCCTTTCTATTTAACATGAAAGTAATACAATAAAATATTAAATGGTGTAATATAGTAGTAAGAATTTGTATTTGTTTTGCAGTTTTATACAACTGTGGAGCTCTTGTAATTATTGTTTTTTCATACAGTATACCATTTATCTTCATTGTAGTACATGTTATATTAGTTAAACAGGCAAACTCTAGTTACCACATAATAACTTATTCCATCTAATAATTTAATAATCTTTTTTGCTCTTTTTAAATGTATTACTTCTAATAAATATCAGGAAAAGGAATAGGATTATGAATTTATTTACTTTTACTGGTATTACAATTCAGTATTAAATCACTATGTTAGAACCACTGTGAATTCCACAGAAAAGCAGAAACATTTTAACCACACACAAGGCAAGTTTGGAGCTGTAGTTCACCAACAGTTTATTGCACCACAAAATAAAAGAAAACACAAGCGCTTTTGTTATATAAAATACATAACTTCATCAGATAAAAGCCAACATTCAAGTAGGCACATATATATGACATCCATTAACAGATATGTTGAAATGATGGAAATGGTCTTAAGGAATAATTATATTTATTTTGATGAGCAGTTTTTTTGTCAGCAGACCGGGGCTGCAATGGGAGCGGCTTGTGGACCTCTTTATGCGAATATGGTTATGTGTGAGTGGGAACGGAGATTTCTCTTTCAACACTCAAGGTCCCAAAATTGTATTCTATATTTGAGATACCTGGATGACCTGTTTTTTATTTGGAATGGGAACAGAGAAAGTATTGGCATTTTCTTAGACTGTATTAATAATACAACCAACTTTCTACATTTCTCTCATTACATTGGTGAGGAGAGTATTAGCTATCTTGATGTCAAACTTGAGAAGGATGTGATAAAAGGGAAATCTGTTTCTACCATATATAGGAAGCCTACCTATTCTAATGCCTTCCTTCATTTGATAGTAGTCACCCATTGTCCCAAAAGAAAGCGGTTGTTGAGGGACAATTTGTCAGGGCTGCAAGGATGATGTCGGATTTTGATTTATTTTCATCGGAGTGTGCCCTTTTAGAGAATATGTTTAGTAAGAGGGACTACCCCTTGGGCTTTGTGCAAGATATTAAAAGAGAAGTAATGGACAAGAGAAGATCTGGGTTCTATTCCTCCATTCTTGATGGAAATGGTCATGACTATAATTTAAGTATATGTAATTCAACTATTCTAGTAAATAGGGGGAGTACAGTTGCTACTACTGATGCCAATTTCAAATTGTCCTTTATAACCAGATTCTCTGTGGACTTTAAATCAATCTAGGAGATTCTAACAAAAAAATTGGAAGGTTTTGTTGGGAGATGGGAAGATTAGATCTAGAATTAGTAACAAACGAGTTATAGTATGGAAAAAAGGTTTGAATATCAAAAACTTGGTAGAAAAAGTTGGTAAACAACATGATGATTTAAAACATAGGTACATGTATCCATGTAGGAGATGCCATCATTATAAATATATCAATGTTGGTGAGCTTTTTGCTATCAATGGATTTAATTTTAGAGTGAATGGGGCATTACAATTGTAATAGTTCTGGAGTTGTATATGGAGCATTGTGTCAGGCCTGTCCTACTTTTTATATTGGCAAGATGGAGCGGATGTTGAAGCAACGTATTTATGAGCACAACTATGATGTATGGGGGAAAAAACTACCAATGCCTGATACAGACATATTCTGGAATTCCCTGAACACCACTTTAAGTTCATTATAATTGAACAAGTGCAAAAGAATACAAGAGGTGGTCCCTGGCAATTGTTCTTGGAGAACCGTGAACTGTATTGGATTTTGCGCCTGGATGCAGTGGGGTTTCCAGCTTTAAATGAAATTGCATCTATAGGATATGTGTTAAAAATGAAGGCAGAACTGAGATAACATAGATTTATACACATAAATATGTGTTAATGGACTTATACACACATATTCACATATTTACATGTTTAGTTGGTTTGAAAATATGTGCTTTTTCACATTTATATATATATATATATATATATATATAAGCATCACATATTGTCAGTATGTTCCACACATTATCACATTTTATTGAGACAGAGTAGCATGTAGGTCCTCTTTTGTAGCTTTTCTTAACATATATTTGTATCCTAGTGTGTTTGGTTCCCACAACATTTTGTATATACTTTTTTACATGCATAGTATTAACAACTTGTTTTTGCAGACATCTTATCCCTCTAGTTTCTTTTACATCTCTCACGAATATTGAGACATTCTTTGTAGGGACATAGAGGTATATTGCAGCCCCATTATGTTATAGATATATGACGTATCATTATTACATACAACTGTTTTAGTTTTTACACATAACTGTTTTAGTTTTTGTATCTAGTAATGACAGGTTTTATTGTTGGACCATTGTTTATTTATTCATTCATGCAGCATGCACGATTGATATGGTTTTATGAATGAGTATTATCTTAAACGTGATTTATGGAATCTCTATTTTGTTCAGCATTTTAGACAGACGTTATGAAGGTTCACACTATACTTCAGTTTGATTTTGTTGATTAGTGCATTTGCTTAACCTAGATGAGTTTTAAATCATTGTATCACTTTAAATTTGTTACGTCTAACACGTATTCTTTATCCTGTTTTCAGGACATGACGTGATTTCTATGTTCCGTTAAGGGATATGTGTCTATCTGTTGTAACATCGTTTTAGTAAGGTGAGATTTGGATTTTTAGAGAAGCACATGATAACAGGTTTATAATTAATTTAATTATATATAGATAGTTGCTGATATTCATTTGTATTAGGTCTGAGGAAGCGGTGGGTCACACCGCGAAAGCGCTTACTATAATAAAGGAGTTTGTTTTTTAATATTGGACCGCATGGTTTTTGTGCCTCAACTTTACGCCAACTTCTTGAGTTTGTTATTATCAGTCGCAGAATTTCAAGGTGCACTGTGAATAGTTACGTTCGGATTTGTGAAAGCGGTTTTATCTGCCAGACTTAAAGTTGCTTTCTGGACTATCGTTTTACCATTTATGGATGGTTTGCAACTTATTGAGCATTACTATTCACACTCTGTATTGGACTGTCGAATATTTATTGAAAGTTTGCTTTACTGAGTCGTGCTTCTATACTGTCAATATATATATATCTATATATATATATATATATATATATATATATATATATATATATATATATATACATTTTTTCTGGGGAATCTACTATGGTTATATGTGTTTTTAACTGTTTTTATACATTTTTATACATTGTTGCTTTAATTCGTTAATTGGTGTTTGTCATGTGATAATCCATGTCATATATATGTGCCTACTTGAATGTTGGCTTTTATCTGATGAAGTTATGTATTTTATATAATGAAAGCACTTGTGTTTTTTTTTTATTTTGTAGTGCAATAAACCACTGTGAATTACACATTAATGATAAGAAGCTTATTGTGTGATTTCCATCTCTGTAACACAGATTGAGAATAATCAGGTTCACTGCAGAGTGTGTTTTAATGAATGCATTGTTGTGCCATGTTGCCAGATTTCCCAGTACACACTAACAGGAGCATTGCTGTGTACAAGGTTTGCATTAAGATGAATGTGGAATGGCACAACATATTTCAAACTGCAAGCCTGATTGTATGTTTTAAATATTGCACTAACCAGTAGCACTGGTTTGTGCAGAATCTAGACTTTAATAGTAAAGATGAAAGTAGAATACTCTTGCAAATATAATTTCAAAATGCAGGTCTAACAGTGTGCTTTGATATTAATGGCTGAATTCTAAAAGAACATGGACATGGAGTAGCATGCCAAACAGTGTCCACTATGTCCAAAAATCTACTAACTCCAAAGGATAGAGCAATAGCTGTCCCCATCAGTGTATGCTACTGGGGGCTGGCAGAGTACTACATCTGATTCCAAAAGGTGAATCTGGATAGCCTTACTAAAATAATTCAGACAGAGGCCAAATTAGAGGCAAAACCCATTGAAATGAACAGTTTTAGGAGTGTTATCTAGCGCATCTTACCATTCTTCAGTCTGGTCTGGCTTAGTTTTAATCTGATGAGGAAGGAGGAAAAAAATGACCAAGATCCAGTCTGCCTATCTGGTAGTATATGTTCCTCACTTGGGCAAGACAGAGCCATTTCTATGCATGTTATGCTATGCTGAGGAGCAAAAAAAGATAAAAAAATATAGAGTCCTTTAAGTTCTGGCTAAATCTGTAACAAACAAATGTCACAAGTGGTTTGCTATAGCTTTTGAAAGTAGAACTTATATTTTTTCCACTCTTAAAAGAAAAAGCAGAACCTTGCACAAAACATTGATGCTCTTCAGTTTGACCACAAAATCAGTATTATCATTAATTAATGTCAGTAGAGAAACGACTGACAGTGCTGTATTACTGAATAATCAGATCGGATAGTCACACCCCCAATACCTTGCACCTGGTGTGCCTGCTCCCTCTCTGCTCCATCCTAGCTACACTTCTGGAAAAATGAGGTACATTTAAGGTATTAAATAAGACTTCAGAATTTAATCCTGCTTTGAATAATACCATTAAGGCTTCTGAACAAGTGTGTGATAGATTAGAGAAATTCTAAGTAAAAAGAATAAATATTATTTTTTAACTTCAATAAAGAAGACAGAGAAGCACCTTATGAATTAACTAGGAATGACAACCTTGGTTTTATGAAAGCTGATAAGGGTGGGGGCTTGCTATAAAGAACATTAGCACATATATTGTAGCTGTTGAAGAAGGCATGCTATGCAATGTGAATGAAAACAGAGAGGGTTCTTTGAGTGATATTTACAAAAGTTATATGCTTATTCATTCCTGTTCGTATGAACTAATGATGAATGGTGTTACTGACTTTGAATTATACAATTTTTTAAAGGTTGAAAATCCTAAGATAGGGGTTGTGTTTCTAATCCCAAAAATTAACAAGCATCATATGCAACCCCCCTTTTAGACCCATAGTTTTGGCAACAAATAATATTATAAAGGGAACTGCTATTTTTAGACACAATCTTAAATCCATTGGTACAAAAGCTGCCCTCCTATATTAAAAATTCACAGTAATTTTTAGACAAGTTTCATGAATTTATTTATGCATATGATTATAAAGAAAAATGTTTATATGGTCACTGTTGTTATTTGTTCCTTATTTACAAGCATTCCTCCAGATGCTGTAGTGGAGTGGTTGAGACTGTTTTTGACAAAATTCACTGACGTATCCAATGACATGATTTTATTTTATTCTTATCTTAGAAATTTGATTAGAGAACAATTATTTTCTCTTTAATACAAAATGTTATAGACAGACCAAAAGGGTAGAGATGGGATCTGCTCTGGCCCTTGCTTTCACGAATATAGTCTATATTACAAGATTG